>NW_009705428.1:12373-55080 GCF_000703405.1 Apaloderma vittatum
CATGGTGCTGTTGTAATCCAAGATATTAGACAGAAATGGCCACAATATTGAGCCCTGGGGAACACCACTTGTGACTTGCCACCAACTAGATCTAAATCCGTTTGCCACTCTTTGGGCTTTGCCATTCAGTACACTCATCTAAGCCATGAGCAGCCAGTTTCTCCAGGAGAATACTGTAGGAAACAGTGTCAAAGGCTTTACTAGAGTCCAGGCAGATGACATTCATAGCCTTGCTCTCATCCACTAAGCAGGTCACTTTGTCACAGAAGGAGATCAGGTTAGGCAAGAAGGATCTGCTTTCATAAATTCATGTTGACTGGACATGATTACTTGGTTGTCCTGTATGTGACATATGATGGCACTAAAAAAGACCTACTCCATAGCCTTCTCCAGCACCGAGGTCAGGCTGACAGGCCTATAGTTCCCCAAATCCTTCTTCCAGCCCTTCTTGTAGATGGACGTCACATTTGTTAACCTCCAGCCACTGAGATCCCCTCCATTAGCCAGGACTGCTGATAAATTTTTGGAAGTGGCTTGGTGAGTGCTTCCACCAGCTCCCTCAGTATGCTAAGCTGTCTGTCTCCACACAAGTTCCTCTCTCTTCCTGACCACTCTAACCTCCTTACTGCCTTGCATCCACCCACCACTCCATGTCGGGATTGGCAATAGCATTCAGTGGATAATGCTCCCAGAGAAAATTCAATCAGAGAGGGCTTTTTGAACCACCCAAGAGGAAGGTCAGGTTAATGAAAAGAGCCAGGAAATTCCTACCTGCTGCAGCAGACCTGCTGTAACACTGCTATTCATGCCACTCCAGTTTGCACTGGGATAGGGAGAATACTTCTGGAAAAGCTACAGATTCCGTCAATGACCACACAGACTCTTACTAGAATGATGTATTTCTAGAATGACGTTTTTTTCTTTTGTTCAAATCAAAGAACTACAGTTACTTCAGTGCTGAGACTGTGTTGAATGGGGATGAGTGCTTGCTGGTTTTCTTTTGGTCTTACATCTTAAAAAATAAAACCTGTAAAGGCTAACATCAGTAGAAGAGCCCACAACATGCCTGTGTTTGGCACATCGTGTTTAATTGCATCTCTGAGCTAATACAGGCACATTGTTTAAACTTCAACTGTTGGAACTGTCATATTGTAAAATTTCACTGAAGTCCCACTTCTCTGCCTGAAGTGCCATAATGTTAGCCAAGTGGGGAAAAGGGTTCTTCTGAGATTGATTTTTCAGACACCGTAGTTCTGTTCAATTGAATTCACTCAAGTAGTGGTTAACATAAACACTGTGGAGAGTATGACATGTCAAATTAGCAGCTTTGCAAATCTCCTGTTAATTGTCAGCCTAATTAAAAAATTGCTAATTATAATGTTTATAACTTCAAATAACTGCTCAGCTATAAAGCACTGGCTGTCAGGTGTAAACAGGGGGACTGAAGGAAAAAAAAATCAATCGACATCTGTTAATTTATCAGAGGCAGTACACTAAATTGAAAAATGGATTGCCTAACGCACTGTAAATCTGCATTACGATAAAAGACCAATTCATTTCAACACCTGCTTAATAAATGATAATGGCCATCTTCAGTGGCTAGCCCCAGGGTTTCTTCTGCCAATCAGACTTAGGATCCTGCCTTTATCAACATCAGACGAGAAATTGATTGCACTGTGTTAAAAAGTATGTAATATCTCCTCCCTTCTTTATGGTGATAAAAATGAATAGTCTTCACAGAGAATTTTTGTAAAAAGAATCTCCTGGAGTTTCTCATGCTATAAAGAGCAAATCTGTCTCATCCTTCTAAGGTTTCTCTATATTAGATAGACTTAAATGCACTGACGAACTAGAAAAAAAATTAAGTACCAAGTCCAATCATTCCCACCTATCGACTTTCTTCCTTTAAATAAGAGCTATAGAGCTGAAAGACAGTACTTTACTTTTGCATTTTTTCCTTAAATATTTAATCAGACAGATGATGATTTTCTGTAGCTTACAGGACAGTGAGTAGGACTAAAAACCGGTAGTTTCCAAACTGCCATCTTCCAAAATACCATTTATTTCCAAGAACTGCAAAGTTTTAGACAGTGGCTGCTCAGTCCCTCAAAGGCAGACAGAGTTTAAGGTTGTCTTTTGGTAGATTTGTATGTTTTTTCAGGGAACCGCAAACTACTTCTAACATCCAACAACAGCTCAGGTTTTCAGGGCAGAAGGGTAAAAGTAAGTAGCTGGCTGCCACTCTCTCTGTGAACACCTAGATTGCTCTTGGCTTGGAGAGAAGATAAAGGAGATGGAAGGGAGAAGACACATGTCTCAGGAAAGGACTCAGCTTCTCCACAGTGTGAGAAATAGATCTTCTGAGGATGCTGTTGCTATTTCCTAATCCCCTAGGGCAGCAATGTAGATTGCTGCCTCTTGACTAACCTGCACCATACTTTCCTTTTCATTTCCACAAAGGCGCACTTTGAACCCATGTGTCGTTCTTAAACTCAGCAACACTCTTTAAAATTATGTCCCTGGCAGCGTGGAGACAGTTGCTGTCTCTCTGCGAGACATGTGTCATGATGGTGTGCTAATGGTTCTCATTTCAAGGTGACATGTGCAGCATGCAACGTTGCTTCCCCTTCTCGTTTAGGCACAGTTTGAGGGATTAGGCAGCTTCTCTATTATATGATAAAATTCATAAATAGGCCTCTTAGATGCTTCTAAGACTCTAAAGTTTTTATAGCTTATTATCAAATCAGAGCTACATTAATATTTAAGATTGCTTTTAAATTGCTGGTCGAAATGAAAGGGTCAGGTTTATCTTAAGGTGAAATTCGATTGTTGTGATCATGTTTTGCCCTTCCATTCCTCAAACCTGCTTGTTCTTCCTCCACCTCAAGATTAAAAAGTGTTTTCATTTACCATTGAGTTTTATAATATTTCTTTTATTATTTTATCTTATGGCTTCACCTAAAAGCTTCAGACAGTGTTAGGACTAATACAAAGACACAAAAAAGCTATTCCTTGACCCACACAGGTAACGGTGAAATCCGGGCAGGCTCAAGGACAGAGGGGCAAAAGGAACAAAATATTTCAGAATCAACCTCTGCATCCAAGCCAGAAATGAGTGTCAGTTGCATCCTAATTTACACATCTATACATCAGATTACGAGGTCCATCTCAAAATTCAGCATATTTTCACAGATAATGGTTCTGGTGATACTTCGGCTTTTCCTACAGCTTCCTCAAAAAGAGATTCCTGCTCATAAAATAAAATGCAAAAAATCAAAGTCTTTAAAGTGCAGAGGGGAGAGGTGATACAGAAGAAGCGGGATGGCCACAGAAACTGCTGCTTCTGTTACTCACACACACACAAAAGCTCGTGGTCATGAATCACAGGCTGGACAAAGGTGCCCAGACATTGTTTAAAGATTCAGTATGCTGCATCCATAAACCCCCTGTAACTAAGGAAACGGTCTGTATTCCAGGTTTTTTGGTGGTTAGAGTTCAGCTATCATTTCCATTTCAGTTTCCTCATCTTGAAGGAAAGCGCAAAATTCATTCCTTTATGGGATCAGCATTAGTGATTTCTAACAGTGCGTAAACACCACAACTACACACAGAGTAATAAATATATCCAGTCTGAAATAAACAAAAACATTATTTTATGTCATGTCTTAAAATTCCATTTTAAGCCCTGTACAAGTACTGACAGAAAGTTCCTTTATTAACTCATAGGGATGTGGCCATTTTCTTAGGCCAGTTACTAGGATAGTTTTAAAAATCTCTACGGAAAGTTGGTTTAGAAGGTCTTGCTTTTTACGAAAGATGGTTTTCACAAAAACACATGAATTTTTACAGCCTCACGTCTTTAAACCCTCTTTCTTGTGCCGACCAGCTCTCCATTACTATTGCCACCTTCTCCTCTTAATCCCAGAAGTAAAACATTATGCTTTTCCTATTGCATACAAATGTTAGGTCTCTGGTACACCTAGGTGCACACCTTTTAAGGCAAACCCATTAAAATTAATGTAACAGCATGTACATCCATCTGGCGTACATAAGTCAGCCAGGAGCGAGTCCTTTGATGGATTTAGTCTGCCTTGTACATCTTATGAATTCAAATGGTTAAAGATGTTGTGACCTTTATGTTCAATATTGTACATAATTTGCAAGATGAAAGAAATGCTATTTATCTATTTTTGAATGTATTTTTGAAGCATAGTCCAGCAAGTAAACTTGAAAAACACTTTTGTAAAATAATACTGTAATCCTTTAAAAAGTGAAGGAGAATTTAATGTGAAATCACAGATGACATTGTTATGATCTAAAACTTCACACTAAATAGCCCCCCCAACCACATTAAATGCTGCGAAGAATAAAAGACCAAGGTAATATTGGATTTGTTTTCTGGCTTAAATAAACCAAATGGTGAAATGAAATCATTGCATGTGTTATGTAGCTATATTTATTAAAAATATTACAAATGCAGGCCAAGCAGTTTTCGTTCCCATAGTGATAAACAACAAAAAGAGTTAAACTTCATAGAAAAAAATACACAGATGGCAGGGCATCTGACCCCTGAAACATTCCTCAGAAGTAATAATCAGAAATACTAATTGTAGTCACAGTAGCCAAATAAGAAACAGGATGCTGGTCACACTATATCAACTCAGATACTATGCTATACCATTCTTGCAGATAGCAATCACGATTTTGGAAACCTTGGATAATTTAGGAAAGAAAATGAATAATACTCTAGGAATAAGATTCAGAGAGGAAAGCAATTCAGTTTTCAGTGAGACCTGAAAAGATAATGCATCATATTTACATTTAGTTTTAACTGTAAGGAAAATAAAGCTTGGAAGAATTTCTATACCAAATCCAGTAGCCAACAGCATTTTACTGGAAAAATTAAAAACGTTTCTTTAGTTTTATATGAAACAAGGAGCAGAAGTCACCAAGACAGATAACTACATATGATGACTGAAGTAAAGACAAAGATAAATGAAGTGGAGGAAAGAGATCATGTTTAGATTTTCAGCTGCATTTCGGCTTTTTTTTTAAATGCAGTACGTTCACCCATAGTATTAACGTACTTTGTGGAATTAAGGTACTCTGCAAAAATAATCATGACTAAACAATGTGCATCTCCCCTGACTGTTCAGTATCGGTGGAAATATGTGAGATCCTTGGTAGCTGGATGTCCCAGTATTCCTCTCTTTTGGCTTTTTGATTTAATTATCTAAACACTGTCATCATAACCCTTACAGGCATCACGGGAGTTTCTCTGCCATTGTGCTATAAAATGAACCTTTTTCTTAATACACCAAGGCCTTCTGGTACAATCTGTTATTTTAATATATATTATATATCTATTATAACACAGTGTATGTCCTATGAGCATACCTCTCTCTACACATATGTATACTGCTGCGTGCATGTGTTCTACATGGAACAATATATGTGCATGCATAAATATAGTTAATTGCATCACATCAATTTAGATCATTACTGATTAAAATAAATAAAATGTAAAGAGACCTATTTATTCTTATAACTGTTGAGGTTTGGTTTTTTTTCTTCTTAATGTTAAAGAAATGTTGAGTGCATTAGTTAGGGACATTATCCTGTTAGTCACGACATTTGGATAATTCATTTGCAATATCCAATTATCCACTATGTTAATGCCACACATCTGTGTGCAAACTCTGCCAATGAGACCACATTCACATTCAGAAAACACGCTAGAGTTGTACTACTGCAAAACAAAATCCCATCATTTCCATCCAGTATTCTCAGCCACTTGGTCTTTCTACAGGAAAAAAAAAAAGAGTACAAACATCTCAAAGTCCGGCTTATTCACTTGAAGCATAAAATAAAACCTCCTGCATTTATTTTTGCCAATTTCCTGAATGCACTGCATTGCAAAGCAGAATTCAACATTTTGTGTGATTCTTCACCTTACTATTTGATGATCTGTATGGAACCTGAAGGTCAGAACTTCATAAGATCAATGTTACTAACCTGTATACATCAGCATTTAGAGGTCAAAAGACTGTTCAGAAATATACTGGAAAAAGCAGAAGTGAGGTGCATATGGGGAAAAATACAATCATTCTGTTTTAAGTGATAAATGATAAGAGAAAGAAGCAACTTCTTTGCAAATAAGGTTATAAAGTAAAAAGCAGACATTGCAGTAATTCTTATCTAACTGAGCAGTCATACTTGCTAAATTTCCTCTTTCTGCAAATAAGCTCATGCTTAAATTTAAGTAGGTACTTTGCACATCAGTTTCACTGAAACTAAAGTGAAAGTACCAATGAACTTAAAGGGACTAGCAAAAGGCATGAAGTCAAACGTTTGTATTTGGTTGTACAGATTCGAGGAGCAAAATTTCATCCTGAAGTCTGGACTTAGGACAAGAATGAAATACTAGACTGAAGTCCAAAGCTAATAAAAAGGGTCCCAATGAAGCAGTGGGGGTCAGTAAATATGAAACATCAAATAAATCAGAAAGCATGAATGAAGGACACAGGAAAGTAAAAAGCAGAATATAGATACAGAAGTTTCAGTAAAGCACAGCCGACTCATTTCTTGCCTAGATACGTGAAAGGGCAGTCTGCACGTCCTGCTCCAGATCCCACTACCACTGTCACACAGCCTGACGCACCACATCCTGCTCCAGAACACATCCAACAGTCTTACCATCTGAGAATCAGGACAGGTAATAAATGCTGCTTTTGGTTGTCCACTTTATCAGTCTCAAACCGGCATCAGCCACTAGGTAGGAGAGTGCCAAATCCAACCTCAAGTCACTTCAAGTACTGCAAAGACCACGAATGCTGATGTGGATTTCCAGATATTTGCTTGCTATAGCTCACAGCTTGTCTACAGAGAAGTGAATATAGATATTTGAGTACGTAACAAACAGCAAGGAGGTCTTTGTTCCTTCCTCATGGAGCTTACTTTATGTAGATCATGCATTAGTTCATGTATTCTTACACTCTCCACCCAAACACAAAAGGGATGATATGCTGGAGCCCACAGGATTATATCTAGACCTGTGCTCAGTTCCATGGTTAGTTTAGTAGGTAAACCAGACAAAAATACAATGCTTTTTGGTGTCCTCTCTTCTGCAGGAAAAAAAAAAATAAATTCTTTTTCAAATTTGCCGAAGAAAAGACACAACTATGAATAAAGTAAAATATATAACCCAGTATAGGAAGAAAAGGTTAGTACAATTTGAGGTTCTCCTGAAAATCAAGAAAATGCAGCCAAAACAATATATTGATTTTTTTTCAGGAGAGTAAAATACAAAATAATACTTGTAGCTGGTTTTAAATTCCTTATTTCCACTTCTCCCCTTCTCCTTTACTTTTATTTGCCCTAACTAACGGAATTAGCATAGACTGCTAAATATTCTCGGAGCGGTCAACCCACATTTTTGCATGAGTTATTTATTTCATTACTTTTTGAGCCTTCCTAGATGCCCGATAAAAAAAGAGGTAACCCATTACCAATGCAGGATGTTCTCCAACGTGAAGGACACAGCAAGCTGCTTGCCTGACCTTCTAGAGAAGTGTTCAAAGCCTGGCCTCACACAATGCACTGTCATACAAAGTACTTAAATACAAACAGTCACAAATACTCATTTTCATCTCCTGCCAAATGCCATCTAAGTAACTGAAAATCAATTTCATCTGTGTCTACCACATATACTCTGATATCATAGGAGTGTTGGCTTATGACAGTTGAAATTAGGAAAAGTAAAGGGTAAAAATTCTCTGGCAAATCAGCACAGCTCCTCTGCCACAGGTACTCTGAGTGTAACCAAGAGTTGCTTTTTCCATCACATAAACATATCCATAGACATCAAACACCCAAAAGCTTTTTCTATGAAGTCCTGAAACCTACACACATTGTTTTGACCTGAGAACAGAACAAAGTCTACAATATGGGAAATGCAGGACAATATAACAACTTGAGAAGTAAGGACAGGTATCGTATTCTTGCATCTATCAAGGAAAACTCAGACCTGAGGAATGTGACGAGGGATAATTCACAGACAAAAACACATTTCATCCTTTCTCTCGAGAAAAAAGTAATGTCATCTGAGCTCAGCCCCTGTGCACCTGACCGAAAACGCTGTGAATGGCAGCCATGTAAAACAGAAGGCGTTCGATGTGTGGTGAGAACTAGGCGGCTCTGAAAACTGTTAGGCTTAAATAACCTGTAACTAGATATATCAGTGAAATAGTAGAATTTTTCACATTTAAGTAAAGACATCCAGTTTGCTCTGACAGTCACGAGAAACAGCAGCTCCATCACACCAATCGCAACCTGCTTCCTCAAGTCCTACAAGGCGGGTTGCTCTAAGCTAAGGGGTGAATAATCATGTGGGCCATTGAATAACAATGCAAAAAAGGCATAGCGTAAAGGAGATTACAGCTTAAATATAATTACAGAATTATTAAAATGCAAGTTCCAGATGGAAATTGCCATAATGATTATTTTACTGAGGCCTTCAGAGTACACTCAGAGGAAGCAGAGCATTGACACGCCAGGCTGTAAGGCTGTTATTATGCAAAAGGTCAAAGTTTCCCTTAGATTATGTCTACTCTGTGAGTCATTGACTTTTATAGACTGAGGTGTTTAGAAAAAAGTCTCATGAAATTTATGGCAGCATAATGTTCTGGTTATAGTCTGTAACCTTATTTTAAAAGAAAATATAGCTCATTAAGTATAATATTCAGACTATATCATACATTATTGTTTTTCATTTAACCGGTACCATAAATGTGCACTGGGCTTTAGAGTTTGGCTTGAAAAACTGCCATGAAAAATTTACACCTTAAGGACTTACTCCTTGAAATAACTACTCAAGCAACTAACCCAGCTGGGAGTCTGACAGGTATCAAAGGACTTCTCATACAGGTAAGGACTTTAAGACTCACATCCTACATCTTTAGGAGTTGCTGAGGGACAGCATAAAGCGGTGAGGAAAAGGTCTGGGTTTTTGTCTGAGTTTTTCCTTACTGCTGCCTTTGAATTCGTCAGTCAGAGCATCCTGCCTTCCCGTAGCTTGCCCAGCTTTGCTCACTTAAACCCTTCTCATCTGGCTCATTCATTTCTCCTCTAAGGATCATGCTCTGTCTTAGGATTTTATCTCAATCTTCTTCATATCATTTTCTTTCTACCCTTTCATGGTTTAGCCTGTTTCTTCATACCTCCTATACTCTTATTCATGAGCTCCTTCCACCCACACCTCTCTGAAATCTCCACCTGAAGGTCTCACTATTTAAACTTGGCATGCTCAGCCTGGAAATCCTCTGATTTCTGATTGAAATCTTTTGATTGCAAATAAAAGCAACCACTGTATCTTCTTCCTTTTTCAGTAAATAAGGTTTTTGAGAAACACACAAATGAAAAATTATGTAGGCCCTAATCAGACACATTCTCCGTTCAAAATGCAGTGCTTTTTCTGCAGTGTGTATGCTCACTGTTTCAAAGAGAGTTTCATAAGAAATAAGAATTACCTATATAGTGAATATTTTCACCACTCAGCACAGAAAAAAAAAATTAGCGTTTATTACTAAAGCTGAAATCAATCAATTAAAAAAGTAAAATTATTAAATGAAAGCTCTTTGCATGACATTTAGCACATTGTTTTTTACCAAAACCTGTTTGTTTCATGTCTGAAGCTGAATCTCTTTGTGCACTTCTGGGCAGTTTTAAGAGATCGCAAGTGTGCATCAGACTCAGATATTTGGCTGGATTTTCACACTAATTTTTTTAATATTAAAGTCCTAAAGCAGTTTAAAGAGATTTTTGCAAATGAGCCTTGGCAATTATTTTAAATAATTTAATGTACCGAAAATTAAATGATTTGCAATCTTGTGTGGTTACAGTTATAACCATGACACATTCTCCTTTCCTCCCCCTCTCCTTTTTTGTGAAGCACAGAATGTATTGCTTCAGTACTGGAACCAAGAAAAGAGAATTGAAACTAAATCATATTTTTTTAAGAGAGTGAAAACAGTCTGTAGCTTATTGGTCTTAGAATAACTCTACTGCTAGAATAACTTTTCCTTCTTATCTACTGTGCCACTGATATCAAAGAGTTAACGATGTAATCTTAGACATATTTCTTCATTGTTACTTTAAAAGCTCAACCAACAATTATGTATTTGCATAATTCAGTTTGGGTTTTAGAAAAACGTCTGCTTGGCAAGACAATCACCTGCCCCTTAAAACTAAAACATCATGTGTCAAGCATCTCCAATCTCCACTGATTAACAATAGCATATTCCAAATTTATAGGCTCTATTACAAGCCATCTGAAGAGCAGCCACTGTGCCAAATCTCCCTCCCTCCCTCTCCAGGGAATCCCTTCTCAGATGCTCTTTTCGCATCCAGTAAACAACACTTTATGTCTTTTGCACAGATAGCAGATAATTACCATATGGTTAAAAACATGCTTGCTTCATTCACTTTCCCACTGTAAACTTCCTTCATTATGACAGCTAAGGAGCATCTAGGGAGGTAAACTCTATAATTTAGCCCTCTATAGGCTTAGTGGTTTAAAAGGTCAGTCTCCATTACAATCAACTTAGAAGCAAGTGTAAGCGACTTTGCAAGAAATGATTTTTTATTCCAGCACGGCTGAAAAGCGAAACTGATGCAGGTGCAGAAGAGAGAGTCTGCCACATAGTGCACTGAGCACCAGTAAATCTTCTTATTGTATCCAGTACAGTTACAAATGCATGCTCAGGAATAATGTATCAGAGCAGCTAACAAAGACTTGGGAGCCAAAAGTGGCCTCTTTCTTGGTTGCCTTGCTGTTTTCCCTGCCTCCTTGCTCACTGCATAGTATGCGAAAAGAGAACTGGACCAACTCTTTGAGCAGTGACTATGCAAGAACGTGAACCTTTCAACCCTGCCTGTCAGCCCCCTGGGGAGAAGAAGGACTTGAACATCTCATGCGCATAATGCAGCAGATGAGCTGAATCCCAAAAGGAGTAAGAAAACCAGATTCCCACAGATCTGTCACAGTCTCGGGGAGCCTCAGAGCCTGTGTTCTTGTGAAGCTGCTTTACAGGAAAGCTAATTACAATTTGTCCCAAGTTGAATGATCGATTTCATCAAGCTCCCTCTCCATTGTTGCTGCTTAATCTGTGCTCCAAACTGAAAGGTTGGTTGGCAAATGGTATGGCACTTTTGACCTCTCCAAGATTAATTCTTTGTAACCTAGCTATTTACTTGGGAGAGCAGGAGGCAGATAAGCCCAGAGGGGAGAGAAAGAGCTTCAAGTATGTTGCATCTTTTTGGTAGGACTTCTATCACCTCTGTTCCACAGCTGCTGGAACACAAAAACTTCAAGGACAAGGAGGGAAGAAGAGGATCTTGATCTTGCTGAATTTTACGCCCTGAGCCTTCTAAGAGACAATTTTATCCTTGATCCACAAAATTTATTTGAAACATGATTTCATGTTATCTTTCATTTTCTTTGCATGCTAACTATATTCTCAATATCAGTTGAGGTGGGAGAAAAGTTTTCCTGTACACTCTAAATAATAAGTACTAAAATGTAATCAATGGGACATTACTAAAGACCTGATCCCATTTTATACTCTACCACAAGCCTAGTAACACCAGTGAAAACAGCTGACGACTTTGACTGCTTTCATTTTAGCTCATCAGATGATCACTTTTCACTACCACTTCTGTTTAACACCTTGTCCTTCCTTATCGATTACCATTTCATACTGTAACAAAGCAGAAAAGCCTTCTAAGAAAAAACAGAAAATAACATCAAGGGCTATAGAGAGATACTCAGCATCTCATGTGAAGAGCCAGAAGATTCAGAGTTTGGGTTACAACTCCCTCACAGTCTGGATGCATCCAATACATGTAGTGGATTCAGGCTACTCAAAGAGGCAAAGATCTCGCCTGTGCCTGGGTAAATTGGGATCTGTTAAATAAAATAAGCACAAAAGTGGTAGAAGTGAGAACAGATTCCAGAGGATTATAATAGTATAATTTATACCTATAAGAGGCCAAGGCAGGTCATTGTCCATGATGTCAGATGCTGGGCAAGCAAAGGAGGAAAGACAGTGACAAAGTGGAGCGGTCAGAGCAGTGCAGCTGCTGCAAGGGCAACTCCAGTGATAATACTGACTAATAGTTACTAATGAATTTCAAAGACAGAAATAAGAATGATGATTCACCTGTTACAGACATGTGATCCATCAGTGGAAATTACCCTCTGCAACGGACACGCTGTCAGCTTTTCATCTGCTCCTACTGCTTAGCTTGGGGAGGGGGCAAGAAACAGCAAGAAAGGGAGGGAGCTGATTCAGTTCGTGGGAAGAAAAAGAAGCAGATTTTTGAATGAGGAAAACTGAAATCTGGTATTTGGTATGGCCTTTAGGTTAAAGCAGCGCAATACAGCAACTCACAGTGAACTCTTCAAGATATCCCTGTATATGTCAAGAAGGTCCCAACATTTTATAAGCCCTATTACCAACCTTCTTTTCCATTTGCCTG
Organism: Apaloderma vittatum; assembly: GCF_000703405.1. Classification (NCBI taxonomy): domain Eukaryota; kingdom Metazoa; phylum Chordata; class Aves; order Trogoniformes; family Trogonidae; genus Apaloderma; species Apaloderma vittatum. Next base: position 24,911 of record NW_009705428.1, read on the forward strand.
GGCCATCGTGTTCTCCATCAGGTTAGAATGGTTTTCCAAAACCGTTGGTTTGGTCACAGGATAAGAACAAAGGGCATTAAGGGCTCACATCACATATGAAGTGTTTTAATTGGTGCTCAGACACGTTTTTGGGCCCTTCAGTTTCTCCTGTTTTATCAACAACTTAAAACCCTAAATGAGCGCCTTCCTAAGGGCACTATCTATGTTACTGCTGCTTGATGAAGGAAATTTTCTTTATTTCATTAACTAAAATGAACAATATTTTAGTTTTTCTAAGCAGAACATTTATTGTACACCTAAGTGAACTTATGCTGCCATTTACAGACTCAAAAATGGAGAAATTTTTGCCTGGCAACACAAAGCACACTGTTTAGACAGCATTAGAGAGCAATTTGGGCAGCTGGAGCCCATCATATTTGTTTTATAGATAAGTCACCTTTCATACGAACAACGAACACCTGTGGATTTATCTACATAGAACAAGTTAAACAAATAGCAGTACAGTATTAGAACTGACTTCTTGCTGATTTACTTAAGAAATGATCTTCATGCTTTATTATTATTATTTATACTGCAGTATAATGCAGGAACCCTGTCATGATAGGCATTAAATAAACACGAAACAGAAAAGATAGACTTGCCCCTGAGGTCTGGTGCAGTCAGAACATGACTGACACACTCACAGACTTGTTAGAGAACTTGGAAACTCATGCCTCAGGAAGCTTTTGCTTCTCCAAAGAAGATGAGAGGGATAGAAGGCCAGGACTTCTAAACATAAGACTATTTTGCTGTATATCCTGGCAGAAATTTAGAGCAGAAGATTTTCAAACTTCTCTGGCCATCAATTATTTCCAAGATGACAGATTTTATAGAAAAAAACATCTTTCATATTATTTAATAAAGGGCCTCTTGATGGGATAAGATCAGAGTAATGGGCTATTGCAATGAAGTAAAAGTTTCCCACTGAAACAAAGACATTTATTTCAATGTAGAAGACACTGAGCATTTAGCTGTATGTTCCTTTCTTTAGCATTATACTATATGACTAATATAAACAGGAGCTTCAAATAGGTGTCAGCACAATCACTTGACGTGGTCTATTACACCACTGTTGGCCCATGGTGATTTTTGGTGGGCTCAGAGAAGAAACTCAGCATTTGCTTCAGGCAGCCAAAGGTCTGTTGAACTATCAAAGCAGCACTATAGAACACTTCTTTCAGCAATAAATCACTTTCTGACTGCTCAGCTCCCCCAAATATTCCCTTCATTCCCAGTGCCCACCATGTGTAACCCAACCCTTCCACTCTGTGTAGTGACTCTTTCTCAGCCTCTCACATGAGCACCTTAATGCTCCCCATAGAAACTCATTAACCACATCTGTGCAACTTACCAGTTTGTTCTTTCCTTTACCCACAGTCACTTAGGAGGAAATAAGTGCAATTTCATTTGTCTGTATAGAGCTGCTGCCCTTGTTTTTCATACCCTTTCCACCAACACATATCCTTCATTGCTCAGGGATGCCTCTGAACTGAATGGCCTTCTGTGGCCTATCACTACTTAATAACAGCAATAGATATTGCTGGTGGTCAGGTTGATCTGAGGCTCATTTCTGGCAGTGAGATTTAATATATAGACAGAAAAACATCCTGCCCCTGAGCCACTAACCTGGTACCAGCAGGTTCAGTGGATGATGGAGGTACAACATACAAGCTGGTGAATCCGAAGAAGAATCTTTTCAGCTGACACAGTGATATGTAATACTTTTTGGGTGGTTGATGGGCAATAGGAGAAGAAAAAGTAAGTAGGGAAGAAGAAAACAATATCTCAACTATAAACCGGTTGGTTTGAATTAAGATTGAATTAAGTGTGCAGGAAAACTAATTCACATTTCATTTTTCTAAACAAAAAGGTTTTTTTCATCTGCCGAGTGCATGCATCCAGAATGCACCAAATCCAAGAGACATGCTTCACGATAACTGACAACTTTTGTAGTCATAGATACCAGCTCTAAGTTCTTCAAACCTTAATTTTATTTATTTACTGCTTTTTGAACTCTTCACAGAAGCTAGCTTAAGTTTTTATTGAAGATGGCAACAAGGGGTAGAAAATAACATTTTGAATCAGTGAAATAACCCATGTTGTTTCTATACCATTAGATTTCGTAGTTTATATATCTATTAAAATATTTCTTTTTAATGGATATTTGCTGGCTAGTGATGATATTTTAAATTATAAAAGCCTAACAGAGCTCTTTAAATAATTGATTCAAGGGTGTATTAGACACAGCTAGGCCCAAAAGATATAAATATATGAAAAATTATATGAGGCCTTTGACAGCGGTGAAATTAAATTAATAGCAGTATTGGATTGAGTTAATCAATTGAGTAAAATGATGGGAGGGTTGCGTAAGAGAGCTGAATTGAAGGAGTTTCGCAGTAATCAGTTTCTGGAGTGCAGCTGCTACATGTTTGTGTAATAATAGAGTTGATGGGCAACTAATTTGTATGAAACTGGAAGGAAGTTAAATGTTTGGATTATAACAGGAGTCTGCAGCTAACGCACAAAGCACCTCCGCTGGTTCACTGCAACACACTGCAATTTCTCAAAGCTATTAGTGATGGGTTTGGCAGAGCAAGTATGTGGCTACAACAGAAAACTCAAGACCACATTTCTCTTCTCCAACCTCACGCCTTTCCTATGGCTTCTTTAGAAAGAGCAGGAGAAGGTGGACTTACAGCACCGTGCCAAACCTTCCTCGCTTTCCTCCATCATGTGGGCAGCCAGGCTGCCCCTGGTGGCACAGGAATGGCTGAGTAACTCGGCAAGGCATTGAAGGACAATGTCCTATGCTTTAGTTTGATGTTGCCTTTTCAAGCCTTCATGCTTGATACCTGCAGCACGTATACATGTTAGCAGCCCAGGAAACAATCTGGTTTTTATCATCGATTGTGAATAGGGGTGTTTGCATTCACGCCGTCCACGTGCTACATCCCACACTCAACACGGTGGATGTTAGCCCAGTGCCACGGCTGTCACTGCAGTCACAGACAGGCTCCAGTTAGCTTCAAACCAGCTATCGCAGGTGGCAGCACAAGTCTTTGGAGCAGAACTGAGCTCAGATTACAAAAAACAAACAAAAAACAGGTAAATCAGCCTGTGTTTAAAGTTGTGCTAAAGCTCTGTGTTACCAGGCCCATGCTTCTAGAAATGCTCCCAAAAAACCCCCAAAACAACAGCTTCTTATGGATACATCTGTATAAGCTGTAGGTGCCGCAGGAAACAAGGATGCTGACATAACCTTAGGTTGGATGGAGTACAGTGAAGAGCTTGTTTTCTCAGCTGAAAACATACAGATTTGACAATAGCAAGTCTTTTTACAGGAGTGGCAATAGCTGTAAGTGTTCAGTTTAAAATTTTTAGTTTTGGCAGTAGCCTTAATAAATGGTAAGTAAACATTTTATGCTTCATGCCATGTTTTGTTTCAATCAGTAACAATATCATTGTTTCATGACAAAACCACATTTTTCCAGATTTCAGCTCACTGTAAATGTTAAAATGTGTTCTTCTTTGAAAAAAAACCCCACATTTCGCCCCAAAATTTAAAAGCATAAACAGACTAAAAATAATTATAAGCCATGATTTACTAGTAATAGCCAATAAATCCAATTCCCAGGTTTCTAATACTGCAGGATAGGAAATGCTATGCTATTGAAATGAAAAGGTCAATAAAATGTTTAATAAGGTGCACATGGGCTCTATGAGCTAATTTTTGTGTCCATAACCCTTAGTCCAACACAGCTTGTTATGTGCATTATTTTAAGTCAACAGCATCCCATTTATTTCAAGAGGACTATGCACGTGGTTAAATAAGAATAAAGCACATTATGGCACCTATGGATGCATGTATGTTACCTGCTGGTCACAGTCAACTGATTTTTTTAAATAACGTCAAGGTAAGGAGGATGTGTAATCAGCAATGGAAACACGCAAAGCAGCTAGGTTACAAGGATAATTGGATATAGGGCCATGTACAGGGGACCAGGTTCCCTGGCACTGCGAGCTGCAGACTCCGAGCTGCTCTTGCTCCACAGGAAAATTACTTCTGTGGGCCTTGCCAGCTGGATGGATTGTACAGCTCTGGAGTTGATATAAAAAGAGAAATAGACGTATTAGCTTTCCTCACGCACTATGTTGTGCTATTAAACAACAGGAATCATGAGAGCAGCAAATTTAGAAGTAAACAGGATTTTGCCTGTGAGTATATACAAATCTAGTGCATGGTAGAACAATAGTAATTAACAGTAAAATGTGGTAAAATAGTGAAGTAAAAAAACAAATCAATCTCTTAGTAAGAAAACTAGAGCATCAGAGCCTCTTTTTGAAAATTATGAGTAACTGCAGTACTGACATCAGTCACTGCAACCTACTGGCTCCACCAGAGTTAATTTTCCTCTGTGATCCCATCAGTTCTTCACTTTAATGGCCCCAATAAACAACGTGGCAGAAAGTTGTCTTCACTGCCCACGAAACACAGCAAAGCTTGGGTCTGGCACTGCAGCTGAAGATAGAGCTCCTTCAGCCTAGGTTGTCCCACAACTTCCAACAGATGCTGGTGCCCAGAGAAACCTTCTTATCCTCCACCTCGGTTTCTCTGGTGGCATGTGGGGCACCACAGGCAGGGAATAACGGTGTTTCCCATCAGGGCCATGGCATAAAGTTCCCACAGAGGGGATATTTCAGCCCAATATTGAACAGCCCCCACATGCTGCTTTCAGCTTGCAGGCAAAAGGAGAGGGGTCCATAACTTGTACTCTATTACTTATTTCTGTTTGTGCTACACATGCAGAATTTGAGATGTGCTGAACAAAGGCTCTGCTGGTCAATAACAAATTGAACAGTTAGTTATAGATGTTGCTCTCATAACTTTATCAAAGGTAATTTATATGAAAAGTCTGGATCTACAGACAATTGCACACTACGTACCTTTCAGTAAACCCCACTGGCTTAAGCAAGACTATGTATTAAATTACATAAGTTCAAAAGGACTGGACAAATTCATGCCCACCAGTGACCACCAAACACAGTTGTTCAGATGTAACTTCTGGCTGTGGCATAAACTCCTTGCTTTAAACATACAGGAGAGGAAGGTTTCCCATGTACCCTGTCCTGTGCCTAGCCCCTTCCCAAGCATTTGCTGCCAGTTGCTGCTGGAGGTCGGCTGGCTCCGATCTCTGAGCTAACACAGCAAGTCTTACTCAGTACACCTGGATCTTAAGCTCTGCTCTTGAAATCAATGGTCAAATTCTCCTTTCAGCCAGGCAATAAGCAAAGAAATTGCCTTCGTTAAGATTTCACAGTTAAAAATGTTTGCCCATGCTGACACTTCTAATTTGCACCAATTTGAACAACATAGACCTACAATTATGTTTGTGTAAGAAAGTTTTAATATTGGCAGCTGAGATTTTTTTGGCCAAATTAACTGAGATCAATTTGCTTCTTGTATCATTCCAGTCAATTATGAATATTTACTGAAAGATGTCAAGCAATAATGATCACTGAGTATTATGGAAACTACAGACAGGTAAGCATATGGTCTCAATAATCAAAGATGTGCATCCACATAAAAACGTCCTTGCTTGAATTCAGCCTCAAGGCTTACACATTCCCTTGAAATAAAATATCCACTCTGTTATTTACTGCATTACTTAAAAAGCTGCTTTCCTATATTTAGAGAGCCTCAGAAATGGCATACTTTGTTGTGCAGTGTATTGGCTTGTGTGCAGAATCGTACATCAGTACACTTTACCAGATGTCAGAATTTAAAGCAGATCTTGGCTCTTTCTTCATTAGGAGATAGAAAAACTGGCATCTCTTGCCACTGCAGGCTAAACTACTAGTTTTTCTGATTCATTTCACTGTGACTGCAGCAACCTGTTGGTTATAAAACCTCCATAATTATCTGGGATGGGATTTTTTGAGGTTTGATCCTTTCTCCCAAGTTTTTTTTAACTATTATTTCCAAAATACAGACTTCACAGTCACCTGTTCTTTAAGGAGAATACAGGAAGTCTAGAAGTTCAGACCTTGTGTAGTATCATACAAACACATTTGGGGTCAGTGGGAGCTAAAGATAAATGCTCTCTTTAAAACTTAAGTATGCAATAACAATTCATCTCTATCATGACAGCAGATTCTTTGTACAACCACAGATGTCTGTGGGAAAAACAGGGAGAAGCAAAGGAATGACTGCTAAAGGAATAGATCTCATTATCAGACCTCTAAAGGGATGAAGATAAATGCATACTGAAAATACTATCGACTAACCTGAGGTATTTGCAACTTAGGAGTCATGCTGCATATGGACCAGTGCATCATGTCACAGATGGTTCAGACAGTGCTGCAGAAACTGAAGCTGCACATATCCCATCATACTACAGGGAATTCACCTGGAGTAAGTTGTAATGGTAGCAAACAACTTTGTGTATCCTTTAAGACTGTAATATGCAAGATGTACACTAAATGGTATCTCTATGTTATTAAATCATAGAATCATAGGATGGGTCACAGAATCATAGATGATCTTCTCCAACCCAAATCATTCTAATTCCAATGCCCCTGCCATGGGCACGGACACTTTCCACTAAACCAGGTTGCTCAAAGCCTCATCCAGCCTGGCCTTAACACTTCCAGGGAGGAGGCATCCACAACTCTGAGCAACCAGTTCCACCGACTCACCACCCTCACAAAAAAGAATTTCTTCCTAATATCTAATCTAAATCTACCCTCTTTCAGCTTGACACTGTTACCCCTTGTCCTATCACTACACTCCTTGACAAAAGTCCCTCCCCTTCTTTCCTGTAGGCCCCTTTAAGTACTGGAAGGCTGCTCTTGAGCCTTCTCTTCTCCAGGCTGAACAGCCCCAACTCCCTTGGCCTGTCCCCACAGGTGAGGTGCTCCAACTCCCTGATCATCTTTATGGCCCTCCTATAGACAGGCTCAAATGGCTCCATGTCGTCCTTATGCTGGGGGCACCAGAGCTGGACACCATACTGCAGGTGAGGTCTCACGAGAGCAGAGGGGGAGAATCATCTCCCTTGATGTGCTGTCCACACTTCTCTTGACGCAGCCTAGGATGTGACCGGGCATCTCCTTGAAGTCATGCATCTATCTTGGTTTTCTCAGAATGGTTCACTTTCCAAACTCAGAGACTGGATTGGGGGTCAATCAAATTTTCTGTTTCTTCTCAGAAACAAAGGAAAACAAACTTGAAAACACAATATGCATGTTTTTAAAATAAAACAATTACTTCAGAAGCAAGAGCAAACACTTTGAACTTCTTTTCAAAACAGAATTCAAAGAATTTTGAAAACAGGATGCCATACTGAGGGGTAAAATTAAAATGACGTCAGTGATTGTCAGGTAAACTGAACTACCTTCTACAACACCACTAATCATGTCTAATAGTCTAGCTGCTCCAGAGACTGCTTTTTCACTTGCTTTACCAAATTATCTACTCATCTTCTAAAATATCCAAACTTTTTCCATCTCTTGACATGCAAAACATTGCTTCCACTTCCCATGTTATCTAATATAAAGTATACCTACTACCTTGAACCATGTCTCAGAAGTCAGCCACTGATACCTGCTACTTAGTCTTAATTTAAAACAAAGCTGCCCTGGAGGAAACTTTGCCACTCATTTTCCCAACATCTGCCTGTCACTTTCTGTGTTTTATTGCAAATGATAGAGTAAGAAAAGTATTTTCATTGGGTTCCTGACCATTCGGATGTGCTCAATCTTGCAGCCTAGAGGACTCGAACTGAATTTCACACCCTGTGAGAGGCATAGAGGGCCTTGAGATTTTCCACTTACTAGAGTACGACCTACTGCAGTAACTCATCCCTCCTAATTTCTGTTGATTACAAAGCTTCCAGTTGCTACTACAGTATTTTGCTCAGTGAAAAAGAAGAGATATCCTTAGTTCAGCATGCAATGGGAAATTTGTTTAACTTTAGCAAATGTGAAAGAATGGGACTTTTTTTCCTCTTGATAAGAAAAAGAAATTGCAAAACCTAAGGTATGCCATGTCCGTATGGGCTCAGACTGAAGCTAAGGCATGTCCTAAAACAGTTTTTAGAGGTCATGGATCTAAAATACATAAAATATCCTCATGCCCTTGACCTGTTTTGTTAGGGGATTTTATTACTGTTGATGTGCATTTTTAGTATTCTTTTTTGGAAGCTGGGGTGGCTTATGAAAGGGCAGCAATGAAGGGATGAAGAAGACATCAGCAGCAGGAAGGCTTCTCACATTCCACACCTCACAGCCATTCCAGGCAACGGGAAGGGACATAGCAGAGTCCACACAGAATTTGTGACCTAGGAGCAGGGGGACCATGCACAAAACCCTGAAAAGAGTCTAAGACAAACACACTGATCACTAATGATTCCCCAGATGCTGTAATGACGGATCCAGGACAAGAAATGCATTTTAACATGAACTAGTTTGAGGTACACAGGTTAAAGTGGTCTCTTTCAAGTATTATGGCTGGGAAAAAGACAGTGACTTAAGATGCAGGAAGGAAACATGTACTTTTTTTGTGTGAAGGTGAAAAAGTTTTTCACCCTTTCTGAAGAGTTTTGAAAGCTTTTTACGCTTTCAGGAAAGATATGAAAGCATAGTCTATGCCTTAATGGAAAGCTGAAAAGCAAATAAAAAGAATCACAATTCCTTCCCTTCTCAATTCATGACTTTCCAAGGCCATGTATGAAAAATCTTTAAGTTATAGCTTCTTAACTACAAGAATAATTGCAATATTATTAAGAAGTGTAGAATGCAAATAAAAAAAATGCAACGGGATTTCTGTGTGCAAGTGTATATATGTTTATATACTCTTTTGCTTTGTTTCAATAAATGGCCTTGTGCTAGTAAGAGCAGACAGAATAACAATCTCTATATTTATTTCATAATCACCACCCAGCATTCCTTGGCCACTAATCATCCCCTCAGGAAGGCACCTGACTATCGAAATAAAAAGGAGATAAACCAGCAAGTTCTTCATAGCTAAAGCAGGCTAGAGCCAGATCACTGTAGTTACAAACAACTAATAACCACTCTGAGAGTTAAACGGGAATTATGGCAGGACTGCATAAAACCCATTTTTAGAATCTCCTGAGTGTTTAATAGTTGATGTGAAGCTAAAGAAGTATGAAAGATTATTTTTTTTCATGTTCCAGTTAATTTCCACTTCAGTCATGGTGCAAACGGTAACTTCAAAAACAGGGTGCTAGCTGACATTATTTAATAAATTTTATAGGAACATTCCAATGTATTTGAGTTTTATTTTCTGTTATGTTTCTTTGCCCATTTATCTTTTTCTAATTTCTTTTCTGATATTCTGTTTCAGCAATGCTTAAGCAGACATTAGTTTTTATTAGTAAATCTAAAATGAATGACACTGATGTGAACAGCATAAAACCTACATTGACCTACTTTTATTAAATGAAGGAGATTAGGCCTTACAGGTCTGTTAGGTTGTGCAATTTACTCTTCTACTCAAAATTATTGATATTTCCTTACCATGATCTATATATAGAGGCTACGGTTAACTCTGTTTGAAAGCAAGACAAATGTAATACATGGTGTTTTCTTATTCACCCCCTGCTCTGAATCACCAGCATTTTAAGAAATAGCCACAACTGATGCTTCCAAAAATTGGAAAAGGAAAGAAAAAAATGGAGCAAGATGGCAGATCATCAGCTTGGCATAATTAAATGCTACCTATGAAGCCAATACTACCCAATGGCATTTTTTAAGAGAACAAATTATTTTCAGGCATTTTTCTGTTCAGATATTTTTGCATATTTCTCCTCCTCTTTGCTCTGTTCAATTTTAAAGGTCCAATCCTGACTGAACTGCTGAGCATGCCTCTCCAGCATAGATTTTAACAGAACAGAAATGCCCTTTATACCTCACTAAGGTTTGCTAAGCATTGCAGAATTAGGCCAGAGAATTAATTGCTGTCAGACAAGATCAAATGTCCAAGTAGCCTTTGGAAGTTCACCCACACGTTACACACTCAGCTTCCTCAATGCCTGGAAATAAAACTTAATGCCATTTAGTAACGTTGCTATTACTTTTACAATAGTAACCAGGAGGTCCGAAATCAGATCAGGACCAATGTCATTTCAGACATAATTTAGTGATGTCTAAAGGGCTCACAGCATAGAGACTATAAATAATAGTGATGAACATATTCTGTCTGCCCTCATGGACTCTGTGCACAGGGGAGGCAAGCAGATTGCACAGTCACAAAAAACACAGCAGCAGACCCAAAAATCAAATTCAGGATTCCCAGATTGAACAAGACCATCTTTCTAATGAACTTTACAGGCAAGTGAGACACGTGTGCAACTACCCAATTGATTCTCCCATATTTCTCAAGATGAAGTTTAAGAGCAAACTGACAAAGAGCTGTTCTGAAAAAGATGCCCTAAAAAATCCAGTCTGGGGTACCAAGAAAATCAACACTCACCACCTCCAGCTCTAGGTGTTGAAAAAAAAGTCAATCTAGTATTCACATATGATGATTTTTTAATAGTTCTGGTCTTGAAGCAGCAGCTCACATACTCACTATTACAGGGAAGGAGGAAAGCAGAAACATATCAATCACTCAACAAAGAGGCTTGTCAAGGAATGGGCATTTTTCTTCTGTAGCCTTTTCTTCTCAGCAGCTGCCCAAGTACAGCCTATCAGGAGGTGTCTCAGGCGTCCATCAGAATATTTTTCTGCGCTCTCTCCACTGTTCTTAAGCTTAATTTATTTGTCAAGTCCTCATTTGGGAATAGGGCTGGGTGGGGGGAAACTGGGAGAAATGTGTTCGTTTCATAGTGATGCTGCCCCATCTCCCTCTTTTCTGTCAGCCAGCAAATATTTATATCAGACTTGCTGGATTATCTGCATATTTTAGGATTTTTTGTAATTAATTCAGTCTCAATATTCTCCTCATTTCCATACTTCTCAAATGTCATTTCATCTCGTTTGATCTGCTTCCATTTCTTTTCTTCCTTCTCCCTCTTTGCCTTCATGCTCTTTCTGAATTTTGAAATGGATTTTATTGGTTGATGGATGCATTTGAATTGCTTTCAGAGGCTGGGCCTTGGAAACACAGGATAGCAGCTTACTTAATCACATTTCTCACCTAGAACCTGTATAATAAAGGTGATACATAGGGTGTGAGGCTGCGAAGCTACTGGTGAAAACGAGCTAATGGACCTTGGCCAGCCTTAATTAGAGTTTCTAAGCCAAACCTTCTCCTCCTCTGGCCATGAGTGTGTCAGCCTATCAGTTTTATAACAGCTGTCAACCTCCTCTGACTAGTTTATCTTCATCTTTCCTATTTTGCCTGTTGACACAGCACCAACAGAGTTATTTCGCTGCAGCAAAGGGGTCCTTCGCTGTGCAGGCAGAACAAAAAGTGCCTCTTCTACAGGGTAACTGAACCTACACCACGAGGTGCAATGTGCAGTATGAACCACTCGACTCCCTGCACCTTCAGGACATGGCAAGCCTAGCATTTAGAAATATGTATACACATATATGTATGTGTATATATATACAGAAAAAAAATTCAAAAAAAACCCCAAACTCATCAAAGCCTTTCAAACCACCACCTCAATAAATCCATTACTGATGCGTTGGCACCCAACACAAATTGCCTCGCCTGCCAAAAAGGGTAGAGTGAAACAACTTCTCCTCCTATTTCAAACTAGTTTAGGAAGGCTGATCAATTGTTTATCTGTTTCCCATTGGAAAGCTTCCAACCAGCTGTGCAACATGTAAATCAAAACACGCATTCTTAATAACAAAGCTTGTTTCGATCAGGATGGACAGATAAATTGCTTTCTGCCTGAGGATAAAGGGAACTGGAGTTTAGGTATGTAAAAATGGTAAATATTCCTCTTTTGCCTTTGTTCTTTTACAGCCAAAAGCATCTTAAGACAGCCATCTGTTTGCTTGCCATAGAAAGAAAAAAAAAAATAGGGTTACCAGGCTCCCTGTGCTTACTCATTTGAATTTGCCTTGAGTTAAACGCTGGAGAACTGTCCCCATTTGGGAGGGTTTTAGTTCTGCCACTAGCTACAATAAAGACTGCTGTTTCTATCCACCGCTTGGCTTGTTTGTCTCCAGGCCTTTTATTTCAGCTAGAATAGCAAAAATAAAATAAAATTACATTATTCTAGTGCAAAATTAATGGGATTTCCTCATTTTAGTTTATTATCTTCATCTATTTCTCTCCCCTAAAGAAGGGAGAACAGTCCCACTCATGCTCCCGCCTTCCTCTCGCCCCCAGAGAAAGTAGCAATTGTACTATTAAGCCTAGAGTGCTTTACATATGCAAACACAAACACAGGCTTACCGGGAAGATCTTCCCTATCCATATGTTCATCCCCTTCCCTTTACCTAAATCAGACGATTACCTCAACAGCTCAGCTGTGTTATTGAGACATTTCAGCGTGAAATTTGTTTTTCCTCACTGAACTTTAAGCGGAATTTCAAGTGCCAAGTCTCCAAAGCCAAGTGGGGCTATTAAGAGATAATTACTAATTATGCTAATTTGAGAAGTTGTGCTATTTCTTTCCCTGGTCATTTTATCCGCAGCTCTCCTGAGAAAACAGTCCCCATTCAATGTTAATAACCTTTCCAGGCTAAGCATTCAATGGAGGACAGTCTGTCCTAAACCCAGGAATATTTTACAGTTAATCTAGATATGCGGCTGTAAATTAGAAAGAGAAGCAAGTTGCACTGATGTTAATGACTTGTTATTAATTTTTTGCAGTAGCAGAAATATCTGATTCCTCTCTATTCATATATTGATACAGCTTTTTGCCGATGGTTTTATTTTAAATAAAAGTGTTCTCGGTGACTTGAAATATTCAGTAGACCAATAACAACAGTGATCATTTTCTAATCGTACCTACTGCAAAGTCTCATAATACTAGATTAAAACAAAACAGATTTGATTTGCACTTTCTAAATATCTCATTTATTTTTGTCTTATATACACATAGGAATGAAACATCTCTCCCAAGTTCTACACACGTTTTTGGGGTTTTTTTCTTTTTTTTTAAGAGAGTGGTTATTAAGTCTGTGGAGTAAGATGACAGAATAAAAGACTTGATTATTTTTTCAACTAAAATAATCATAGAATGGCTTAGGCTGGAAGAGACCTTAGAGATCATCTAATCCAACCTCCTTGCCACAGGCAGGGATGCCTCTCAACTAGACCAAGTAGCTCAAGGCCTCATCCAACCCGGCCATGAACACCTCCAGGGAGCGGACATCCACAACCTCTCCAGGCAATCTAGTCCAGAGTCTTGCCACCCTTATACTGAAGAATTTCTTCCTCAGATCCAATCTAAACCTATTCTCTTTCAATTTCAAACCATTTCCCCTTGTCTTAAATGACTTTAGGTTTTATTGGATGTCTAATTCCACCTCTGCTCTGCAGCAAAACATGCATATTTTACATATATTTATATTTGAATTTGTATTTATATTTATGATGTGACCAGAAAGGCCCGTTCCCGCAGTTCCTGGGCTTGCAGGTATCCCACCAGCCAGGAAGCCTGCATGTGTAAGAGGCAGCTCCTGGGAATACCTCCTGCACTGTTTGTCAGTATAGTACCAACACCATAAATACTCAGTGGAGGACAGCGAAAAGTCTGAAAGATGAAGAGCAGAGTCACAAGCATGCACCCACAGCGAGCCAGGTCCCAGCCCACCAGGGCAGGCTAATGGGAACGGTGGCTGCGTTTCCAGAGCAAAGAAACCCCTGTCCCTCAATGAGATTCATCACCTAGCTTGGTAGCTTGCTGAACTGTCTTACCAGCAGGGTTTTTTAATGAGTGGGGTCCCACTGAGCGACTTGCTTCACAGCCACTAGCACTGATCCCGTGATCTCCAGGACGTCCTCAGGGGTGCTGGGTGGGGGGGGTCACGTAGCAGGGTGGATGCTGCAGCATCACAGCCCCCAGCCACGGTAGCCGTGGTTGCCAGTTTGCTTGGTCACCTCCTCCACCCAGGCTGTGGTGGGGTCAAATCTCCTTTCCGAAATCCTCTTACTGCCACCTGACGGCATCCGGCAGAGCCTCCTCCAAAGGCCAGATGCTGCCCTTGATGCATGTTAGGGCTCCCACAGAGGAATTTTAGCAGATTTCTTTTACCTCCCTGAACAGGAGCTGCAGGTGCTCCAACAAGAAAGTAATGTGGGTGTGCTGCTGCGTTTGGCTTCACACTGACCTGCAGAGACAGCAGGGCTTCAGGGTCTTAGAGGTGACCATAGCTCTGGTATGGCAGCTCAAGAAGGGACATTCAAAATACTTTAATAGTAATTGGGACTATATTTTCTTCTCTTTTTTTTTTTTTTTTTTGCAGTTTGAAGTACATACATGCAAACTAACTAAGCAAAGATCGCACAACCAAAATAAAAATGAGAACTGAGTGACAAGAAAACAAAGGATAGCAGTTCATACTTCGATTTTTCACTGTTATAAAACCATATGCAGGCCTAAAATCAGTGGGTGTACATTTTTAAAAGGCAACGAATGTAAATATTCAAAATCCTGAGCAGCACCTATTTCTGGAACATGAAACACACAGCCCTCATACTCCAGTTCCATACTTCCAACGTAGGAGTGGGAGGACTGTGTTCACACGAGACATGAATTAGGGCCTAAAAATATGTCCTTGTAATAAAGGAGAAGATAATTTTAAGTTTCAGCATTGCCACTTTCAGAATAGAGCTTCTTTTTGTGGAAATCCATTTTGTAAGTGCGTGGACCTACCCAAAATCCCCCAGTAAACACCAGGTAAGACACATCTCCTTTGCTGATGGGGCTGGGGGCGGACCAACAGCCCACTGAGCTCCCACCGTACCACCACGAGACACAGAAGAAACCCGGCTGTGCGACTGCCTAGTAATACATCTCTCACAGGTTCATGTGAGCACATCCAGCAGAACTGGCTGCTATTGGGACCATCCCGTGACTCCCAACACTTCTGCAGCTCACCAGCACACGCTGAAGTCCCTGACCTGGACAAGGCAGAGACAAGAGTTCACGCACTTCATCAAACAGGCTTTCTGGCCATGCTCAATGCACAGCACATGCAGAAGGCAACCTAGGAGAGTGTCTCGCGTGCAGATCTCACATCAGCTCTCTCCCTGGCAGACACATTGTGGTAGGTGGGGTCTTGCATCTCCTCTAAGCCACAGCAACTCTGGAAACATTGCATCTCCTCTCAACACTGAGTTGCCCCAAAATTCAGCCTAATCAAGTCAAATGCTCCTTGCTCATACACTGCTGTCCAAAGACAGCAGCTAAGGGGACCAGCCCCAGGCTGAGAAGAATGCCGTGTATCTGGGCAATAGAAGGCTGTACGTGACTAAACATCTGCGAGAGAGCAGATCTCTTAAAAAACAAACAGAAAAAAAAGAGTCAGTCAGGAGAGAAAGATGCCGTATCTCCTGAAAGGCCCGCTGGAATATTTAAAATTAGTTCTTCCTCGAGAAAGAAATGAGCTCTAGAGACTATTTCAAAATGCTTCACGGGTTCCTTTGGTCACAGCCACACTTGTTCTGCACACTCTGGGAAACAGGCAGACTGGAATCACAGACCCAGAAAGGCGCTTCACATTGCTAATTCTAGCTGAAATGAAGTTTACTGCACATGTTATTTCTTATTCATGTTTGAAATTATTTTTTAATCTAGTACCTACAAAGATCACACAGAGTTGTGAAAGAAATAAAAGAAAAAAACACAGTTAAAATCTTAACATCAGCTGTTTTCTTTCCTCTTATATTTCCACAAAGGAAATATTTATAGTTATATTAATTTACGGTATTATTCCAAAATCTGCAGTAACCCTATTGAGAAGCATTTGGAGCTCTCATAGATTTTGGAAGATTCAGATTTAATGAATAAGAGAAATGCATATTTTGCAAGGAACCCAGCAGCCCATTGGCATCATCGGGCCTCTAACTGATGAAAGAAATTATGTATGTGAGAGCCTGAATACCCTCTTTGGCCCCATTCAGGCCAAAGAGAACAAGGTCCTTTGGATGGACAAGTCCGTGTGGGTGTCAGCTGCAGCAGAAAGGAAAACCAAGTAATTTCTGCATAAATTACACAACACGTGGAGACAGCCAGTTCCTTCTGGAGAAATAAATCCTCTCTGTGCTGCTACCTGGTGCTTGAGATGGTAACTAGGACAGTAGGTGGGATGAGCAAAGAAATTACTTTATTTGCCACTCTCCTACCTAACCTGACAAATGTACAATGTCTTAGCAAATTTCTTTTCCACTATCCCCTCATGCTGCGCATCAGTGAGGAGGGAAAGTTTGCCATCCCACGATTCCCAGCTGGAAATAGGTAATGGGCAAACTGGGACTTGATCCCACCTTAATCCCTGAAAATCTCAATTCCAACTATATTAAAAAAAACATGCCCAGCAAGTGCAGCAGAGAAAAACGCTCCCTGCAGAAGCTCTGAGCAAACAGGCTTCACATGGAAATCTTGACAAGGAGTTGAGGAAAGCTCAGATCTGAACTTTTGAAGGAGGACGGTCTTTTCGCTGTCACCAGCAGCTGGTACAGCTGCAGGTCCCATCATGTGTTTTTTGAAAAAACGCAGATTTCGGCATTCTACAGTTGGGTGAAAATACTGAATTTACTTTTCATAAATATACAAATATCTGTCTGTTTCAATCCCGTGTCTTTCTAAAGAAAATTTTGAAAATATAAACTAGTGAAAAATCTGCAAGAAAAACAATTAATCTATCATTATCTTTTCCCAGCCACAGTTTCCTTAAGTTCATTCTTGAAAAAAATGGACAGTTACAAATTCTACAACAGAACACCGTTTCTGGACTTGTTGACTTTCACTGTTTCCCTGCAGCCTGCCTGCATATATTTATTTTCAGACTAAGAGCCCAGATAATGCAGAGTGTAACATTTCACCTTTAAAAAATCCAGTTATAATAAAGAAAAAATAATAATGATGATCGGTATAAGACACAAAGAGATGAATTCAAAGCAGATGTCCGATCTTTTCCGATGAGTCTAAAAATGATCTGAGCCTAAGAGCAAAATTCAGAGCCTGAAACTGAAGATTTGCTAATTATTCAGTTATAACGGCATAGAGGATTGCGAAACATAATTAAAACACACTGAAAACAAGGAAGGCAAAGGAAGATCATAAGGAGCATGGAAGCAGCTCTGTCAGAGAAACATTTCTACACAAGCTAGTGAAAATGATGCAGCTCAAACAAACCTATGCTTAAGAATTAAAAGCATCTACAACAACAAAAAGACAACATTACGATCCAAAGAAATTCCTGGAAATGTGGCCCTGTAATTATCAAAAAAATCAGGGTTTGATTCAAGCTCCTTATGAAGCCTAGGACAAAACCTCCATTGAGTTTGGCCCTTTATATAAACATGCATACACATTAATACACGCATTGCTGGAGCACATATTGGTACATAAATATGCATAGTACTAGAGTGTCTGTGTTTAAGTGTATAAATAGAAATTTAATATAAACATATGCATTCATAGCTTTGAAGTTCCATTAGTAACAAAACACCATAGAGAAATTATTAGCATTTTTACATGATGATTTCTGTTTAAGTCAAATACTGAACTGATACTTACTTACAAGGCATTCAACAGATGGCGAGTCTAGACTGATAAATTCTGTGCTATGCAAGTGTATTTTTAAAACTCCTTTAACGTTAAATTTTGATGTGGAGTTGTAGGGATGAAATAAAGCGCCTTCCTGAGTGTGCAATTTTAACTTTCTTGTTTTCTTTTTGAAACTCTAATTTGGTGGCAATCTACTACTCATGGTGCCAGTTAGCATGACCCTAATCCCTACGAAAATTACCACTAAGATCAGCAGGACCACCCATGTGAGGATGATCCATGGAATGAAGGTCCCGTATGCAGTAGGGCCTGGTGCTCCTGAAAAAAAAAAAAAGATTTTCATGTAACGGATCAGGATCGGGCTTCTATTCTCCTCATCTCAATTTTACTCTCAATCTTTCCCTCTTTTCTAGCAGAAAAAAAAAAAAAAAGGAAAATCATGCTTTGGTTCTCAAATTTTCAACAATGCTGACGCATGCATATATTCTGCAATATCACCTACTCAACAAAAATTAATCTATAACCTTACCAGATAAAAGTGAGCATTATACAAATGAAGACAGAAAATTTTTTTTTTAGTTTTGGAAAATGAGTGCAATAACATGATGTCCCTTTAGAAATAACACCACTTACTATTTACGTCATCTTAAACTATATTACCTAGGTAGTGTTTATTTGTGTAGTTCATTGTTTGCCCCAAGAGACCTTCATTTGTTCAAAGTATGAACTTATTCTAGATTGAAAATGGTAAAAGCAAACTAATGTAAAAACATAATGAAATCACCTTCAAATCTGCTTACGTTCTCACTTTTCATAGGAACCTCCATCATAAAAATAATCCCCCAAATTTCCCTTAGATTATTCCAGCAAATCCCATACCCATCAAATCCTAAAACATGCTCCACCTGCTAGTGAAACTATCACAGTAATTGTCTGGGCTTTTATCTAATGAATATGCATTACAGCAGTCAAAACAAAATTCTAACTTAATCTACATTGCTGGGGAAAGTTTCTGAAACAAGCTGTTGCAGGGAAATTTATGTAATATGTTATCAACATTCAGCAGAGACAAGCTGTCTGCTAGAAAGGGCTGCTGGAACCCAGTTCCCTACGTTTGGTTAGGGAGCCGGATTGCTGCTACCCTTCAGCCACAGCTTTTGGCCCCAGACGCGCCGAGAGCATCGCACCCCATAGTGCCTTTAGCGAGCCTGCCCACCCGTATGCTGCAAAGCCCGTGCTCACAGTCACTGAGAAGTCTCTTTTCACCATGTGGGTTTCAGCGAGTAATCACCATCTCTTCTACAACGCACAAACTCACGACAGACAGAAATTCAGTCGATCATCTGGACAAGGTCTGTGCGTGGCTGCACCCACTGACAGGTACATGCCCAGCGCCAGCATTTGCAACAACATAGCGTGGGGCAAACCAACAAAACAAAAAGTATTTGCAACCAAGATTAAGAAATCACCTTTTCATCCAACTGCCTACCTACAATACACGCATTGGTTTTACTCTAATTGCCATCAGAATAAGAAACCAACTTTACACGTTAGTGCCAGAGAAATACCTATTCAGCTCAGGAAGTGGTAGGAAGATCAATTTAGGCGTGCTAAGACAGAAGGAGCCCTAAGATATCTGTGTTGGCAAGTAAGTGCGTTACAAAATAAGTTATAAGTAGAAAATTTTTAGGAAAAGAATGGTAACTTCTCATCCAGTTTCTGGTTCCATAAAGAAAAAAATAAGCACCTGCATATTTGTATGCAGAGCTTGTTACTTATTATTTACTGCTTTTTCTGAGCAGCAATGGAATGACCGAACAAGTGATTTTGCTGAACCAAGGCCACACGTTACCCCAAAGACCTCTGATGATATACTGGTCCTATCCAGCACCAATCTCACATATACTTTCACTTTTATAATTTGTATGATTAACAGCTGCTTCTGTAGGTGAGGATACAAACAAGGAGATTAAGATAACAACAAGAAGGGAAGGAAAGAGAAGAGTGCTTTAAAGAAAGAAACAAATAATAAAAAAATGCAAGTATGTGATAAAGGCAAGGATTTTCATGTTTTATTTTAGGAGTGGCTTTTTGGAGCCTTTGCAGTTATCTTTTTAATCATTAACAACAGATTGAGACACTTTCTATAGTGTTTAATTCATACTCCCATTAAACCAGCCCTCTACAAGACCCAAAACAGTGTGTAATTTGTTGCTTTGTGCTTCCACAGTTAATTTTGGAGACTCTGGATAAGGGCTTCGAGGGTTTTGAGGAAAAATTAAAGTAATAATGTACAGGCAACAGATTTTCTTTAATTGTTCCTAGCTTTCAGAATTACTGTCTTAGACTTAGAAACCGGGGCTCGGTCCTTTTTTTCATCTTAGAATTGTCTGCCACATTTTAGTCAAAGAATTTTCTTATGGTTAAAGAGTACAATCAATTTACAGTGGTTTTAGCTAAAGTGGAATACCCTCCTGGTCTTCCAAGAAGCATGCACATATACAAAATTTATGAACTCTGGGCAAAGCACAAATGAAGGCACTGTTAATGAGATTTTTAATGGAAATAAAAGTTACAAAATTTAGATAATATTTACTCCCACTGTAAGTTAAATGATTCATCTAAAAGGATAAATCTCATTAGAGAAAAAAAAAAGAAAATATGTAACAGTTTCAAGCAACTCCATAAGTAAATTCTCACATCATCTGAAGGAAATAATGTGTTTAATAAAAATAGAGTTATTCTACAGACTTGTCACCAACATGCTGCTAATACCAGAGGAAGAATTGCCTTTTAAATGTAAACTTAGACACACAGAAACCTCACCCTCAGCATGTATAACAAGCCATTCCAGGAGAAATCAAAAGCCCTCCAGGAACTGAAGAGCAAATGTGATTTAACACCACTGCAAAATCTGATGCCATGCATTTTTTTTTACATACAGAACAGATAAATAAATGAAAAAGCCCTCTCCTTTCAGACACCACCAGGCAGTACTGCTCCGCAAACAACTGGAGCGGGCTGCCTCGCAGGCAGGGATTAGAGCTGCTCCCGCCTGCGAGTGGGACCTGCCGGCCCACAGCCTGGCACGGCCGCCTCTCGGAACCAGCAGCACTCCGGGACCCCGCCATGGCACAGCACGTCCTTCACTCTGGGAAACCCAAAACGATGCGACACAACGACAGACGGGAGCGCAGCTACAGAAAAATTTGGGACAAACCAAAAATGGGTTCATTCGGTGCTTCAAACTGGAGTGATGGACTCCTAAATCCGTACCTCTTGCTATTTAAATACGCAACAGATTTACCAACTGCTCTGACTCGGTTTCCCTCTCTGTAAACTGAGGGGATGTGGTCTCTCCATGAGAGTTAATAACAACTTTTCTCAAATTCTTTGTGCATGTACCTAGTATGATTACACTGATGCATTTTTATTATCTCTGGGCAATACGAGTCCTTGCTGGCTTGGATGATTTAGAATTATCTGAAGAGAAGGATGATCTTTGTCACTGACAGGGAAAAATAGTCCAATGTGCCTTAGATCATGAAAGTATAAATTTAATAACGAATTCATTGTTAGCCTTCAGGAAAATCTGCCAAAACTTCTTTGTCTATGGCTTCGTACCCCATTTAAGCAGAATGTATCACTTGCTTGAAGATGTGCCTGGACTAACCAGGCTGTAAAGTGACGTTCTGTTAAACTACTATTACAAATCACATTTCTAAACTGCAAAAGGCCATTTCGTTTCTCACTAATCAAAACCAGTGTACCCTTTTTTTTTTTTTTCAAAATCCCTACGGTTTTACAGGTTGGTTGGTTGGTTTGTTTGTGGGGGGTTTTTAATACCTAATAACAACCTTCTGTTAACTGGTGCTGTTAGTATCTTACTACTTGTTTTACCTTACAGCTTACACCTTGTGCTATAACATGCAATATTCCAAAATTCTTCAGATTTTTTTAAGCAAAAAGAATGCAGGGGTAAAGTCTCATTTTAAAAGCATTATTGGCAGGGTCCACGTTTATCTAGAAAGACTAACTTTTGACTCTTTGTGGCAGAACTAAAATGCTTCACGTTTATGTTTCAATACCTCTTCTTCCTGTGCATGAAATTTAAAGGATTAGCACAGTGAAACTTTATTTTAAAAAACAAAAATCATCAAATGGCTTGTGCTCATGGATTCAGCCGAAGGCACAAAAAGTGTTCCTTGTGGACACACACCAGGTAAAGCAAACCTCTGTCATATAGCTGTAAAAACTGGTCATTATAGATGTGAATTGAAAAAGAGTCAAATATCCTGATTTTAGAAACAACACATTTTACAGACACATATCAGATGCTTTAGCATAAATAAACGATAAACACAGATTAATCAATAACCTTTGCAGCCGTCACAGCTGGAGGAGACCTGCTGTCAGTAATACTAGAGAATATTCCCTCTTTGTACTGCTTCTTTTAAACTCCTAAACCCATGAGCAGCGAGAGCTGAGCTCAAATTTAATTACTGTCGGCACTGCTCACAACAGAGGCAACGCAGACCACTGCGGCTCTGCCCCTTGCCTCCCAAAATCATCATCCATACAGACACATAAATAGCAATTCATGATTGGCATGAGGGAGGGAAATTATAATCTGAAAATCAGCTAATGAAAGTTAATTTCAGATAAATATTGCTCAAGAATCCATAGGCACTTGTCCGGCAGTTCGTGGCAGGGCTGCTGGCATGGATGTAAAACAGAACTCAAGCTTAAGGTTGGCTTCTGCTCCCAGTTGTCAGTTCTTCTTTAAGATTCAACTGGAGAAAGATCAGTGCACAAAAGAAACTGAAAACCAAATCCACCTTTCTCCTAAAGGTACAGGGTTTCCCGAAATGAATAGCACAGGCTTCTGCATAAGCCTCCATCTTCACCATTTTGAATTAGTAGCTACTCAGAAAACATATAATAATAGAACATAGAAATAGCCTAAAAATCTGGCTTATAAGAAGTTTCTTTCATCTATTTATTTCTCACTCTAAAAAAAATAAATATAATCTTATAATCCTTGTGCAGTTGTGCCTTTGTGATTTGTCTGCAAGACTTAGTATTACATAGAGGAAGATCATACACAAATCCAATGAGAATGTTTATATATATATATATATATAAAATTACAAACTCATACAGCATGGATGGATGGATACTTCTAAATACACAAACCATACAAGTCTATTTTATTTTCACATCTCTAAACAAACACCTTAAATGTAATACAAAAATGAATCTCTAGTGTAAAAAATGATTTGGACTGCACAGGCTTTAAGATCCTTTGTCTAATGTAACTTGGAGTTTATTATGGTCATTCTTTTAATACAGCTAGACAGCTGAAGCAGAAGTTTGCATTTCATACAAAAATGTATGTACATATATATTTAGGCAAAGACCCAGATGTGTATAGCAGCACAGTGCAGCCACCCTGACTCATGCTAGAAGTTTCAACTTCAATTTTACTGTGAGTAGGGGCAGCGGAATCAGGCCTTACTCAAAGGTAATACTTATTAGAGTTGGCTTGATAGCCATCATTTTACATCTGTTAGAGCCCACTATTTAAGGAATAAATAACCATTTCACAGTCTCTGACAAGTGGTAAGAAGCAGGCAATCGCATAAAATTAGTTGTGTGTAAATCTCTTTCTATGGAGATGGAGATAAAGCATCTGTCAAATTTTACTTCTTTCTTCCCACACTTCCCCCAGCAGCTTTGACTCTTCATGCTGATGTTTCATTAGCAGTTAGAGAAAGGTGACTCTGCTGACAATTTTGAGCACTGTTTCTCTCATAAGGAACAAGATGATGCAAAAATGGGGGGAAAAAAAAATAATAATAAAAAAAAAAATCACACTTACACATCGTGAAGCATTTTGCTGAGATCTACTTACTGCTCAATCCTCAGTCCTGAGCCACAAATAAAACACCATCAGCACACACTGCAGGTTTCAGAAACAGCACACAAAAGTGGCAAAAATCACATGCAATAGTTGGTACAGCATTGGGACCAAACCGTAATCCAGCAGGAACACTTTCACAGGCTATAGTTTACAGGGGTAATCCCCTACTACACAATATCCATTTGATGACGACGCACTAGCAGTCACACCAGTAATTGCTGTTTTTCTGCTTAAGAAATCATCATGTGTTTGTAAAGTTTGTTTTCACCCCTTTTATCCCACCCTTTGGTTCCTTTTTCCTAAGGAAAAAGGAACAAGAGGTGTATCAATTTTTATTGTTATCTTCCTAACCTCAGCACAGCATCACAGTACAAGATTGGAAATCAGTTTCAGCTTCAGTCTATTTTTACATACATCGTGCAGGGAGCTGAGCGGGAAGAGAGAGGAAGGCAACTTAAAAAGCCATCAGAAACATTCCAAGGAAACGCGCCTGTCTTCCTGGCAGCTGCATTCCCGGTTTTGGGAAGCACACGGGCAGAGGGATGTGCATCGCCACCACCGCGAAGGTGAGCAGAAGGGCACCTCCCGAACGGCCGCGCGGCAGCTTCGGCTGTGGAACCAGAGCAAACAGCCTCGCGGTGAGCAGGAGCGATTAAACTGCCTACAAATCACCCTTCCATGTAAGCCAAGTCAGTCAGGAGTCAGATAATTTCCTGAAAAAGCGGATTCATATTTCGCATTAAAAGCCCAAATCCTGCTTAATGTATCCTACTTAAAGCCAAAACCTACAAAGTGAGCAGCAAACTTTTTAGCCATAGTCTCAGCTGAACTAATCAAGCACCTCAGCTCCCTACACATATGTAAATTTTGTTTTTCCATACCTTGAGTGAGTGAATGACTTCCCCAGGCCAGCTAAGTACTGTCTCAATAGAAATATTCCTTCCACTCCTATTAACCATGCTGAAATTCTGTTTGCTTAAAGGCCTCAGTCTTTATAAATAATTAAAAAAAGGGAATAAATCAGAATAGCCTGTTTACCCTCTTTAAAATGTTTCCTAATTTAGTATAATTTTAGTGTATCCTTTCCTAAGTTTATCTCCAAACAATATAAATCTTACAAATTGTCTTCCACTGAAATTTTACACAACTGTGATCCCTTTTGCCATATGTCTCTGAATCTTCACTATTCCTAGTACACATTTGGGAGCCAGAACAGCCAAAATAAAACAGAATACACTCCATGAAAATACACCTTTTATTCATTAATGACACCAATGATATCTTCGATATTAGCCATCCCACTCTTGATACAGTCTGCCCTGCTCTGTGCTTCCCTTGTTACCACACTTCACTTAGCAAGGATTTTCATTAAACCATCCACAGTGATGTCCAGTCCTCAGTCTGGAGCATTTATTGTTAACTCGGGGCCCCAAAATATATCTTCATATTTCAAACCCATCGTAAGAAGTAAGAAATTCTAGCCTGACTGAACGACAAAGATAACACTGTCCATTTAACGCTTCCTGTGAAAGCATTAAATTCAGTTATCCTATGACGCAGGGAGGGTTGCCTATTAGTATGAGTTGACAAGCTGCTTCTGCCAGTGAGAAAAGCAGTCTTTTTAATATATATCACAATATGCTGTTAAAACTCCTCTGGGTTGGCTGCTTTGTTTCAAATTCATACAGTGGGGAGCAAGGGTCAGCTAAAGCAGGGAGGTAAACACTTTATTTTACAATTGGAGCTTGAATAATTTGCAGGCAAACTATCCTGTTTTACACAGAAAAATATCAAGTTCATCACAAGTGCCTTGTGAATTACCTATGTACTGATGCATATCAGCTTGTTCTGTCTGGACAACTAATAGTTTACATGGAAAAAACAGTAAATGGCTTGGACAGTTATAGATAGTTAGCTGTAAACACAGGGATCAATTCAGGTTAATTACTACTCGCAAAACCTATAGGATATCGGATAGCATTAACTCAAAAGTAGTACAATTAACAGAGATCTGACAGATTGGCTAAAGTTCACTTTTTTAGTGCAACCTGCTAACCTAAAGAGTATTAAAGGAACCTAAGAAAACAGTTTGCACAGACCTTTAGTAGCTTTGATATTTCACAAGGCAATTTAATCTGACCTTTAATTTTTAGTGCAGCATTTTCCATTTGCTCAGTGTCACTTCAGAAAGGACTGCCATCAAGTATTTCATAAACTCCATTAGTATTACCAAAACTGGAGTTTGTAAGCAAAACTCTCACCTCATAGAGAAATTTTTCTATCTGAATCACAAAGAAAGCACAAAATTTAAAGCAATATGAAGCAATTGCCAAATATCATACTTTCACAATAGCTTTACATGCCTCCGCATCGCCACTGAAGAAAGCAAAATATCTGACTTAATTTCTATGTTCAGAAAGATAAAAATGGGTACACAGGTCATTGCTCATATAAGATATGGTCAATATTTATATTAGTGCTTTTTCTACTTACATAATTAATACTTTGAAGCAAAGTAAAAATTATTTTTTGTCTCTCAAAGTAAAACACGCTATTTCATTGTCCTCACACTTACATGCTATTGCTAGGAAGACACAACTCTGCTATAACCTAATAGTCTGCTATTTAGATATGGACTCATGAATCCCATATTTTTATTCTAAATTTAAAGTTCAGCCATCGTAGCTAATGTCCTTGATGCTATCTCAAATTGCTGTCATTACATGGATCACTAGAAATTGGAGGTAATAGTAAAAAAGAAAAAAGAAAGGTACCAAATTAGATGATGGATAAAGCGTTAATCAATTTAATTTTATCACCAAATCCAGTCCCTTCCTCTTGAGCTGTCAGGGGACGAGATAAGCAGAACATATCTCAAAGCACAACGCAGTCCTGTTGTGGGGAAGGAGTTGTGTCCCTGAACCTCGCCAAGATGAAAGACGCTCATTTATTACTTTGGCATTGCAGGATGATGAAGAACCAAGCTGGTTGCCTCCCTCCATCCTCAGCACAATCTTTCTATTTCATTAATTTTTCATGGAATTTCATTTCACAATCATTTTGCCTCTCTCACCCACTTGCTGCCCTTATTTAGTTTATTCCAACAACTTCTATTTCATGTCTTGTCGTATCAGCAGTGACCTCACCTATTGCTTTCTATCACATTAGGGAAAACTGTTTCCCCCCCCGCCCCTCATTTTCACTAATTAGCTTTATTTGCGAGCTCTATTAAAACAGCATTACAAATAAGGTGGCTTATTTGTTGTCTTATACTGGAAAATAACTCAGAAGGGGCATATCTCCAATCACCCGTTTCATACTTACCTTCTATATGTTGATTTCTAAGAAGCTGCCGGAGGCTGCTCAAGTGTGGCCTTTTTAGTATTATCAGTAAAAGGCAACTCTGCTTTTGTTTGGTCTACTTGTGACCGTTTATCTCAGAAAATAAGCATTCTTTTCAAAATCTATACCACGGGCTACAAAATCTGCACAAACCATGCTGCAGTCGCTGTGCTGAATTCTGCCAGTACTCTGCCATACTTCAGAGCTCTGGAGAAAATACAAAAAGGACCCACAAATCAGCAACTTCCTATAAAGCTCTAGAAAATTTAAACAGGATTTGCCTAAAGCAAATAGAGAGAGAAAGAAATACAAAATACCTATTACTACTTTTACACAAAATCAGTATGCGGATAATCTGGCAAGCATCTGTATTTATTTTTTCCTTAGGTCTCTAAGAAATTAATATATTTACTTCCCACTGGGTGTTAACATACTTATTTTCTAAATGACAATGGAAATATTCCTACCTATACTAATTTAAGAAATGGCTATGAATATCCACATTTTAGCTTTTTAAGCACACTTTTTGCACAAAGTGTAAAGCTGAACAAAATTACTGTGCAAATATATGCCCAAAATGTTATATTCAGTGCACAGACATTAAATGTTAGGTCTTCAAGGTAGAATCTTTACACTGAAAGCACTGCTGGGTTTCGTAAACACAGAAATAAGATGCATGCAAAGTAATTATTGGACAATATCACTGCACACTGGTATCACACTCAGCGTCCTACACTTTTCAGTGCTCCATTTGCATATATGGAAATTATATATCTTTCTGTCTCTTGCAACACATGTTTTTTATTGGTTTTTTTAGCCTAAAAACACAGGAACATTTAGCTATTCAGAGAATGTTGTTTGCTTTCCTTGCTTGAACTTGCTTTCTGCCCCCAGGAAACTCCTAAAAGAGAGCATCCAGGTATAAAAGAAATGGAGCAAAGTGCTATACCCAGACACAATAATTTATAATTCACACTAACCGCGACAAAAACATGACTGAAAACACAGGAAGCAAATCAGAAGGGGAAAAACAACACTATTAAATAGAGAATAACATTTGCTTCTACTGCTACACACTCCTAGATACTCTGACAGACGATATCTCAACTTGGTTTAAAGAACAGTTCATATACGATGTATAATAAAATATATTAAGTTGTATAAATAATTTGTTGAGTCCATCTTCTTAAGCAATAGAGATGTGACAGATAATTTCATTTCTTTACTCTGATTAATATTCAATTTATATTTAAGACTAGAGTGAATTTCTTTGTCTACATGTGTCCAAAGGTATCACTGTGTGTGTGCAAATATACGTACCTAGTTACGGACTTTAAAGCATCTACCAAAAGTATTCTTGTTATAAAGAACAGAATATGTGCTAGAGAACAGTTAAAGGCAAGCGTCTTTGGTGTAACTGGCTACAAAGATTTTTAACAACCTATGAAATGGATCAAATTTACGCAACAGTGAAGCCAATATTAAAGATGTAGTCATTTATGAGCTTAATACACATTTTCTTAACTAATCTCCAGGACAGCCAGAAACAACACCTTGGCATTAAGATGCCATGAAAAAACTCCACAAAAATATATGATAAAGAAACTAACATAATATTAAAATCCAACAAGTTTTATACTGAGTGTGTCTTAAGTTACAGGCATTTTTTTCCAGAATAGATTTATAGGAATGCATATTTTTATTAATACATACCATTATTATACAAAGAAGAAAATCCAAATCATTTGAACACAAGCATTGCTACCTATAATCAATATACTTAACCAACTACATTATTTAGAAAGTGGTTACAATAGCATGCTTGGAAGAAATAAAAAAAACAAACCTAAACAAAAACCCAAACAAACTCAACTCTTCAAGTGCACTTTCTTATTGATACTGGTCAGTCAAGCACTTTCTCGAATGCCATCAACCTCCAGCTGTGTATTCTGCAAATAACTGTCATCTGTCAAGTTACTGTTTAGCAAGTTTTTGTGTATTTAAGACATCCAACTTCCACCTTATTTTAGCAAAACACAGAGCAACATAGGATATATCAGAAAAGTCTTAACTGAAAGACCCTCCCCTTTTGTCTGCTGCTTAGAAACAAAATTAACACTTCTAATAACAAAGCACCTTTTCTCAATTGCATAGATTAAAGGATTACTCTTTTCTCTTGGCAAGCACAGGTTAGTTAAGGCTAGACTAGGGCTGAGATTCCCCAGAAAAGTAGTTTTCCTAGGACAAATACAGCATAAACAAGTCTGAAGAGCACAACTTAAGTCCAAGCAGATTTAAAGAGACTGAGTATGGGAGCTCTCCATTTGCTTAGTGTTATAAAATTTATTCTGTAATGGACCGTAAAGCATAGCCTTTGTCACCAGGTGTTAACAGCATGCTACAGATCTGGAGTAACAACTCAAGGTTATACTTCTACTGCAAGTCCCGATATATCTGCACCTCTGCTGCTTTTATTTGTGCACAGGTCACTGTTTGTTACTGTGATTTACAGAGTTCAGACTTGAAAGTTAAAATAGTGACAATTAAATGATACAGTCTAGCATTCAGCACTTCACCAATTTTTACTAGTTACGTTATAGAACCTGCATTGACACCTTTCTAAAAAGTTATCAAATACCGTGATTTAATAACCAATAATTAAATGACACTTTGCTAATGACACCTTCAAAATAAGGAAAAAAAAATCCAGAAGAAACAGCATATCCAAAGCATGGGCTTGAGCTGACAAGCTAGCTGACTAAAACTTGTGTTGGTCCCACATAATGACAATTACAGGTTAGATGATATTTACTGCTCAGACAAACACTTGGAGTTAGCATCTCTGCAACCAAATGTGTTGCAGCTGGGCATCTCTGGCACTCTGCTTCCCGTATCAGTTCATTTTACTTTAAAGTGTTCGGCTTTTTCAGGCAAAACATCAGAAATCAGGCAGTAGTGTGTCATCCCCTCTACAGGAGAAAACAGGACAGCTTTGCCAAGAGCTTTTATCTAGGGCATATTCACTGTTCCCAATGACATCCTGTAGCTTCACTTTTCGTGCTTACGGCAATTAGCGCCTGCCTAACAAAGCTTTGCTTAGGGAAGGGGAACGGCACCGAAATAGCAAAACTCGGTGGAGCTCATCTAAGGAAAGAAAAAAAGCAGTAGTTTGGGCGCGGGATGCAGGTCGCCGGCCGGGC
>NW_009705429.1:0-12211 GCF_000703405.1 Apaloderma vittatum
TTCCAACCTGAATTGTCCTATGATTCTATGAATACAGGTAGGATGGCTCACAAATGGCTGTTGCTCCTCCAGTTGAGAGTCTGTGCAAACGTGTGGGTACTTTTACTGACTGCATTTCCCTCCTTTCTCTGTATAGTATTCCTAACCAGCTGGAGGAATACGTGGGATGTGAAAGGATGGGTGTTCTGCAGGAAACACAAAAGGCCCAGCAGTACCTGACAGCTCTGGGAAAACTTTCCCATGGGCACACCTGCACTGACTGGAGCAGGTAGGTTCCTTCACCATGGAGGAGGTAACGAGGACAAATCACTGTGGCCTGTTGGAGAATGTTAAGCTGTCAGTTGGACACAGGACTTGAGAGATGGGGAAAGGCAGAGTAAAATAAGCATTCACAGTAGCATCGTGCTCCTTCCCTCCTTTGTAGATGCCTTGCCAGTAGCAGGAGCAGAGAAGGGGGAAGATTTTGATGCCCCTTCTGATACTGAGATACCTTCTCTGAAGGAGGAAGTGGGACCTCACTTGGGTCAGTTGCTTTTAGTCTCATTTCCGTCTGCTGCTGCTGCCTCTGCCACATACTCATAACTGGAACCTTTACACGCTGGTGCTGCAGGCAAACTGTTCAGCTAGGACTGGGACGAAGTGAAGTTAAGCTCATGACCCAGGTCTCCTAGCAGCTGGTGTTTGAGCTGGATTTCTAGTAGAGGATTGAAGCAGTAAATCTTCATGCCAGTTACAGTCCTCTGAAATCCTAGAAGCTTGGTGCTGTAAGGATTGCTGGTTTTCTACCACACAGCTCTCTTCTCCAGATCCTGTTAGTGTCAAGTGGTTGCCCATAGGGCCTATAGTCTAGATGCTTAGCTGCTTCTGCCTAGGAACCTCTCTGTCTTGGGCAGCTGTGCTTTGGCCCTTTTTGAAAGCCCTGCTCAGCAGAGATGCCTAACATGCTGGCTATTTGCCCTTTTCATCCTTTCTATCACCTGATATCACATTATACCCGTTGGCTGAAGTGGGAGCTTTAACAAGGGAATGACACCTCCATAGGGCAGTATTTTGTGTGCATGGGTGACATTGCTGTGAGGTGTGACCTTCAGTCAGGAAAGTCTCAGCATGACTTTTTTCTTCTTTTAGTGCTGCTGTAGGCTTGTAATGGCCTGGAGGACTTGAGAACTGGCTTTCAGGCTGGTTTTAGTCTTTGAATTTCTTAGGGGGCCGGTTAGCTCAGTCAGTTGAGCGTAGCACTAACAACGCCGAGGTCGCAGGTTTGATTCCCATTCGGTCCCCATGTGTTGCCTGATCTAGTCAAGAGGCGGCGTCCCTGGTGGCAGGGAGGCTGGATTAAAATGATCTCTAAGGTCCCTTCCAGCTAAGGCCATTCTATAATTCCATGATTCTATGGGCAGGTAATTTATGAAGAGATCAGGTGGACTGTGAGGAACTCCTCAGGTTTTTGGGTAGGGCACTCTCTATGGAAAAAATCTATATATTTCCTCATTCACCTGGTGCTACTGCATTTTGAATCTGCCTGGTGGACAGTATGTGGGCACTTATATTCATCAGCACAATTCCTTTGATGGGTGGTCTGCGTACTGTGGACAGGAGAGAGATGTGTAGTTGAGCTCTATGAGAGCAGACTGAACTTGGGAGATCCGTGTTAGCCTCTTTGTGGAGAACACTGCACGTTCTAACTGTGGGTCCTGTGCTCTATGTGTGATGTGTCTTTTCTGTGTTGAAAGCATGAGAGTGAAAGCAAAGAAGTGAAGAAGCTAGCTGAGATGAAATGCTGATCAGAAGCACTTCTGAACAAAATGCAGGGAAGGAATGTACACTGGAGGAAGAACACACCAGGCACAGCTTTTTAGTGCTTTAAAGAAATATCACACTGAGTAGAAGTTGAGCTTAAGTGAACTCTTAATGTAAAAGCATGTACATAACCATTTGTGAGCAAATTCGAGCCTTGCATTCAATCTTGCAAGGTGCTTCTGTGCATGAGCCTCTAATTTTAAAAAGCTTCAAAAGGCCTTGCAAATACAGGCTGCCTGAGGTTCTCTTGGGAGGAAAGAAAGTCTTTTTTCCTCTGTTCAGGTAAACTTTGGGCCCTCCAAGTGATGTGTGGCACTGGAGGGCTGCCTGTTCTCAGTAACTGCTGGCCTGTCAAGCACATTACAGGTGAAGCAAGCCATGGCTGTGCTGCTTATGTAAGAGTACATGAAAAAGGCCAGCTGTTGCTTTGCTTCACACCTTCCTTACTAATTTTCTGTGCAGGTTGAAAATGCTTCTGGAATGGTCTTGGACAAAGCAATAGTATATGCAGAGAGAGAGTCCCAGCTCAGTTTCTGGGGAGAGCCGAAGAGCAGCTTTTCTGAGGTGGCCAACAAAGTTGGCAAGCTAAGAAGAAAGGTAAGTTCTGGTTTGTTTGGTGGATTTCATGTGATTATTTTTTCTGCTGAAACATGTATGATTCATTTCCTGTACTTTTTTTTTTTTTTGCCATGTTGCTAATTATCTGTTGGTTGTATTTTGCAATTGATTGACTTCTCTGGGTGCTTCTGCTGCTGTTGTGGCAGCATATGATGATGATCTTGATGAACACGGATGTAGTTATCATAATGGGTAAAAACCATGAGTCAGGAGTCCCAGCAGGGCTACTGAGGTCAGAGGCCTCATCGACCAGGACACAGTCTGTCCTGGTTTGAGCTAAACAGAACCAATTCTGTTCAGTGACTTTTACTTCTCAGCTCGGTCTCTTCTAAGAGGCTGCACTTTCTGAAGTTAACAGCATGTTTTTGCAGACAGTGTCTGCCACTAGCAGTGATAACACCTGATGTTTACAGTTACTGCCTGGGATGGATATGCAGAAAGGTCTTGCTCTCTGCTGCTGAGCCTGGGGCTTCCCCAGTGCCACCTGCTCTGCCTTATCAGTGGTGATTGTTCTCAGAGGATTGGGTTTGTTATCAGATTTGTATATATGCATATAGTTCACTATTTTTATTATTTCCTCATTCATTAAAGCTGGTTTAATTTTCTTTTTTTCCAACCCGTTAGTCTCTCTGCCTCATTCCCTCTTCCTTCCCATTTGGGAAGGGAGAGGGGCTTAGAGAGTGTCTGTCTGTGTTTAGTGGCCAGCCCAGCCCTAACCCATGACACAGTCCCAGGGGCCTCGAGCAAGAGCAGAGCTGGTCACCATATATCAAGATTTTAATACATTTTAATAGCCTTCAGCAGATGACAAATGCAGTCTCAGCGCCTCCCCCTCTGGGGATTTCCGCAGAAGTAACTTTAGAGCACTCCGAGTTCCTTTTATTTTGCTGCCTATAAGTTGGTCACATTTCCCAACAACTGGAGATGCAGTCGAAAAGAATGCACACAGTGGCAAGACAAAAACAGGACCTTGTCCGCTTTGCATATGCCTCAGAAAGAACTTGGGCAAACTCAGGGTTTAACCTCAGAAGTCATTGGGAGACTAGCATGGTGGGTCACAGCCAGAAAGAGGAGTCTAAAAGAGAGATGGGAGAAAGAGCTGGGTAAGAAATGACGCAAAAAACACAGGAAGTTGATCTGGATCTCCATGTAATGCAATTTTCCACGTCTGTAACCCACAGGCTATAATTTTGTTGTTGACATGTTTGTGTCTGGATCTGTGCATTGGTGCTGTACTTCCAGAATCCACTTTCCAGTGCTGCCTTTGGCCCAGGCTGCTGTAGAACTAGCACAGAGACTTTTCTTTTCCCACCCTTCCACAGTTACTGCTGGACTTCTAAGGCAGAGCCAAAAATGAGAAGATGCTGGAACAGAAATGCTAGTGCTAGAAAACAAAGAGTGCTCATGGGGAGATTGTAGCAGGATGCTTTGCTTAGGTGGGGGATAAAACCTCAAACTTTGCCCTACTTGCATGAGCTCTGTGGTAGAAAATTGCCAGACTTTATGGGAGGTCAGGAGGTGAGACCAAATGTTTCCAGAAATAGGAACAAAAGAACGATAAGCCGTATTTTGCTGAGCTGGAAGGTTTGGATCAGTAACAAATGACTTGACAGTCCATCACTTTATAGTATAAAAAAATAGTCCTGTTTTTGAGTAGGAGAGATTTTAACACACCCTTTTGGCCTGTGTTCAGATATTCCTCCCTTGAGTGGGGATGCCGCTCAAGGCTGAGTGAGAGCTGCCCATAGTCATTAATATGGGTGAGTAGCATTTCTATAAATAATTAATTATCAAGCTAGCTTTGAACTACTGATTTAGTAACTGGTAAGTATAACAAATATTAGCTATAGCATTTTTGTCGTGTGGTAGATGTTCTGATTTAGTATCCTTTAAGGCTAATAGCACCATTATCAATTATAATATAAGTTTTTACTTTGCTTAAATATATATAGTTTGCCATCTTTTAACTCACAGGTGGGACAGGGATGAGTGAAGCTGGAAGTTTTTGCATTCCACCTTGTGCAGCCACTACTCTGCATCTAATTCGAAGTGTTCTGTTGCAGCTTGGTGTTTAATAAACTGTGTCATCTAGTACACGTCTTAGTTTTGCTGCCCAGCTGGAAAGCTTTGGCCCTAGTGGGTTTGGATGAGGAGAGTCTTATTTTTGAAGGTTCACTCAGGCTCTCTTTCTATGCAAGTAGTTAGCACATCTCTCTCATCCGTTGCTCTGAATGAAAACCAGTCCTGCAGATGTCTTTGAGAAGGAACATCTGTGTCCTTTTCCTCTGTAGAGGCTTGAGCCATGAACAATCATGCCCATATCAAGGACTAGCACTGAGCTACTGCTAATAATCTTTTACCAGACTCTTCCTTGCCTTTTTAGAGCAATTCTGGTGATCTGGGCAGAAGGTGGTGGGTGAGCTCCTGGTAGCCATGGAAGATTTGCAGATCCCACAGAGATCTGAGGGAGTTGTAGCCCACCAAGGGGAAAAGTGAGAAGTGAGTGCAAGTTGGAACATCACCTCAACCTAAGGAAAAAGCTTTTATCTTGTGAAGGTGCTGAGACTGTTATCAGGGACCAGCTCAGGCATGCTGCTTCCTCAGCCATGGAGAGCCAAAGGAGGTTCCATGGCCAGACCCCAGCCTTGGCCTACATAAGCAAGGGGAGCAGGGCAGTCGAGAGCCCAAAGTGACAAAAAAGTGCCTGACAAAGTGGCAGCTGTGAGGACAAGCCAGGAAGTCATGGCAGGCCAGGCTAGGGGTTCAGGCCCAGCGGTAGTAAGCAGAGTCAGGCACAGTCCAGTGGTGGCCGGGCAGGACCACAAGGAGACCAAGGGTGGGCCAGGAAGACCGCCTGTAGGCTGGAACAAGGTCTGTAGCCAGACACAGTCACAGCTGGGACAGAGCTGGAGACAGGGACAACATGGTAGAGCTCAGGCAGAGCCTGGAGGTCTCTGTCTATGCCTCAGTGGGCCTCCCAGGGCCATGAGCTGGAGGCCCCAGGGACCTGGGGTGGGGCTGGAGGCCCCAGCTCAGCCTGAGGGTGGCTTATTTGTGCCATAGAGATTGTGAAGTCTCTGTGCTTGTTGATGCTCCAAAGTGGACACGTCCATGTGCAGCCTGCCCTCACTGACCCTGCTTTTAGCAGAGCAGAGACAGACAAGATGGATCAGATGAGGCCCCTTCCAGCCTTGATGATGCTGTGCTTTCAAGCCATAAATGTCTCCAGTGATCTAGAAATTTCACACTGCAGGTCTGGTTTCATTCAGCTATACCTCCTACCTGTTTTAATCAGCTTTTTGCCCAAGTCTGACCTCATCTTAGCTGTAACTGTAGTCTTGCTTAAGCTACATGCGACAGACAAAATAACTACAGACTATATCCAACATCTCCAGGCAGAAAGATAGCAACAACTGTCTCAGACACCAAGTCATGCTGTGAGGTGTGATACCACCAATGGAAAGTGGCCAGTTAGGGGAGAACTATCATGCTCCAGGTCTGGCTGGGCAGCAGTGGAAGCTGCCAGCTGTGCAGTTCCACCTGGCCCAGTCCCCATCTCTTCAAATGTAAGGGGATAGCAAGCTAGGCATTACAACTTTGATAATTGCTCTTCACAAAAATATCAAAGCACACTTGGCAAAACCAGACTGAAATAATGTTCCACCTTCTCTCTGATCACCCTTCACACTGGCAAATGTTGCTGGTTGTCTGGGCTCTTCAACCATAATGACCTTTGGAGGATACTAAAGATTATCTTCATACAGTACATTGTATGTGTTCTTCATGTTATTGAGAACTCCACCAAGAAACAACACTACTGTACACTCCTAATAAAGGCCATGGACATAAGCAGTAGTAAACTCCACAGTGCTATGTAAGCAGATGAAATCTGGCTGCTTAGCAGTCTGTTCAATGACTGTGCAATACCTGAGCACAGCACTTGCCCTGATGCTGGGGAGGTGCAAGGGGAGAGAGCTCCAGTGACAGAGAGCACTATACAGGACCAGATGGGTTCCAGCCCTCCTTCCTCCTACCTGCCATCAAGTATCTGCTAGGCATTATGCAGCTTTTGAATTTCAACAGAAGCATTTCAAAAAGCCTAACTAAAGAATCTCTCCTCTGCTTGGTAGCAGGCATCTATTGCAAGGGAACACAGCACAGCCAAACAAACATCATTATTTTTGTTCCTGGATGTCTTGCACTGGTTCCTCTCGGTATGTGAGTGTCAGTGTTGAAACCACCTGGTGAAAGCATTGGGCTCTTTTGTCCACACAGGAGACTTTCTTGGCACATCACTGCCCCAGCTACCCTCCATGTTTAGCAGCAAAAACTGAACAGAGCACAGGAATCATGTGCAAGGAAGTATTTTCTTTTTATGGAAAAAAAAACACCACCAAAAAAAAGCACACCAAATGCTATACCAAAAGAATGCTCTGGTTTTGCACAGGCCTCTCCAGTTTGAGCCACCTTATCACCATGCACTGTGCTGCCTTCCTGTCTCACGCAGGACTCCTCCAGCCTCACCTTCTTCTGCAGGACCCCTGATGTGATCCCAGCAGCCTTGTAACCACGTGCTACTCAAGACTCCCTAATGGAGGGATCCCAGCTGCCACAATGGGTCAGTGGAGACTTATTTTTCGGTGCTGCCACTGATCTGGTCCCATACTGGCACTCTATTGCACAGTGGTTTGGCAAAGGTATTTTAACATTTGTCAAGAGGCAAAAGCTACAATGAGAAAAGGGGCTGTGGTTTGCCTTCTCTCCCATGCAGTTTCTTCCTGTGGAGTTAACACTGGTTTTGTCAAGTCTCTTGCTCTTAGTTCAGGTTAAGACTTTTGAGCCAGTAAGGTTGTTAATTTAATCTTCCCATCCATAGAGGCAGTGAGGCAGGTCCCGCAGTCCATGGCCGTGCTCCAATCCACTGTAACAACAGGAGCTCGGTGTCCTCCCAGGGAAAGGCAGCTCTCCAGAACTTTTTCCTCACCATTTAACTAAAGAAAGAGGAAAGCATAGCATTTTAAGGAGGCAAGTTTCTGCACTGGGGGCAGTGCACCCACAGAAGTCAAAGCCTGCTACAGACTCCATATCCCCATCGGCGTACACAATTAAGCAGAAAATCAGAGAGATATTGAGACGTTCACAGTACACATTAGAAAACAAATTTCCAGTCTTGCAACAGCAGCATGTGTTCTCAAGCAGATCAGCTTCTGACATCAGTTAAGCTGCAGTAACTGAACAAGTCAGGCGAAGAGCACACATTGATGAGGAGCACCTAACCCTGAGCTATAGCTCATGTTGGTGCAGGTGCTCTGAATGGCCCAGATGCAAAGTAAAAATTCTATCTATCTACCTTGCAATGGCTTATACTGATGGGTGTTCACTAAAGAGGAGGCAGGCAAGAGGCAGCAGTAACCACTTGTTACTGTAGCACAGAAATTTGGGTATTTGGAACCATTCAGCCTTACCCTTCACATCTGTCTGGGACTAACATAACATCAGCAAGCACACACGGCAGATTAAAGATAAGCATCAGTCAACAATCACATATTTTACACTGAATGGCATGCATCAATATATCTAAAAAAAATTACACCTTTGTCCTGGGCACTTAGGAAAACTGCTGCAGCTGAGCTTTAAACAGTAGGAACACACATACTCTAGCTACATACAGAGGGTTCCAACACTTGCTGAACACCACACCCTGCTAAAATTCACCCTTTATGAAACTGAGCTGCAACTTTCATAGAATAGGGAGGGGTAGGTGCTGCTTGAGACTGTCCAGTGGCTGCTGCTGCAGCCTTGTAACAACAAGAGCTTGTATGGATGCATAAGAGTATTCCCCATCACTTCTCATACTTACCTTAAAAATGACTCCCCCAGTGGAAGAACATGTCAACATATAGTTGCCCTCAGAGTCAAAAGCAAAAAGCCTTCCTCGTGGGAACTGGACTTGCTTGTAGCCACTGTACCCAGACAGAACAAAGGGACCTGTAGCTTCACTGGGAAGATCATACTCTGACACCTTCAAGCCACTTTTGTGAATATTCCACTGAATAAACTAGAATAACAGAGAGATGAAAAAAGCCCACAGTTAAATTGACTGGTATGAAAGTAGAGAGCTCATTCATCATTTTTAAGCAAAGCAGCTATTCTTCACAAACAGAAGATAGCATTTTGACATCTGTATCTGAGAGGCTGTATTTATAAAACACAGACTGGAAAGGCTGTAAGAGTGCCTGCTATCTAGGTGAACATATGCCCTACCTTCCACAAGCACTGCTGCCTATGTGTCCTTCCACACTGCCTGCAGGATCCTGGTGGGAATTCACTTAACTGTCATCAGTCAAGGACCCACATTTTTAAGCAGTTTCCCTCCTTGAGCCACATCTCTCAGTGCTACAGGCTGTGAGACTGCAGAAATTGAAGCCCTTATTATAAGCAACATGGAGCTTCTGACAAGGAAATTTATGCAAAGTATTCAGGGATCTGCTCCCTGGTGAATCTCAGATCTCAAATGTCAAGAGGCATTTGAGGGGCACTGAAAGGTCATCTTCACAGAGATTCCTGAGGAATACAAGTGTTGTCACCAACAGTAGGATTTATACACAAGGTCTGAGACAGCTCCGGCTGTTAAAATGCTTTCCAGCCACTCTCTCTGCAGAGACTGCATGCAGCAGAGCTGTGCTGCACATCTAAGTTTAGTTAGCAGCCTGCAGATCCTCCAGATTCTGCTCTTCCCACCATATGAAGACTCCAGAAGGGATCTCATTGCCAGCTGACCAGTAGAAAGTCACCCAGAACCCACCTTGCCATCCCCGCCTATACTGTAGACTGTGTTCTCATCATAGCTGAACTCAACAGAGTAGACTTCGCCACCGTGTGCCTTCCAGCTCATGGCACACTCATGCTGCTGCATATCTGAGGAGAGAACGAGTATGGAACATTCGTCATACTTGCACAGAGCCAAGGTGAAGAGAGAGGCCCTTTACATTCACAAGGTCTCTGTCCCTCTCAACCTGGGGGAGTTCAATCTAACCCAAGCACCTTGTGCTTATTCTCCAGCATGTGGCGTTTATGCTGGCCACAAAAATCATTGCCTGTCACTTCTTCCTCCAGCTTTACAGAGCTGCTCACATGATCGCTGTCAACTGCAAGCACTCTGCATCCAAGCCCTACTGTCACTTTTCTTCTTCACCTCTCTTTGCTGTCCTGTCCACTCTCACAGCTGCTGCCAACTCTCCTCCCACAGACCTGTGACTGCAGCCTCCAGCTCAGTATCCAGATCAGAAGCAGATCCCTCATTCACAGAAAAGGCAGGCCCAAAATGCCTTTATCACAAGCACAGGCTGAAGAGGACAAAACCTGAGAAACACAAATTGCTCAGGGAAGAAGGGCTGATGTGAAGCCCTTGCTTTCACCTGGAAGGTCACACCAATCGCTTTCCTCAAGACTCAGCCTCTGGCAATAGCACCACTACATGGCACAGCCAAGAGAAGGGCAAGTTAACTCTGCTCCTCAGCAAGAAGAAAGCAAACAAATCTAGCAGCACTACCACGTTCTCCAGCCGATGTCCCCTATAAATGAAAATTTATGTCAATTCCCTCCTTAAAGCTACTGTGGAGCTTCCACCGTGGTGTTCAGGAACACCCCACATCTGCCTTTCTGCTGAGAGACTGGTGCTAGGGGCAGAGAGCTGGGGACATTAGGGGGCCACCTCACTGGCCAATTTCATAGAATCATTTAAGTTGGAAAAGACCTTTAAGATCAAGACCAACCACTAACCTAGCACTGCCAAGTCCACTAGTAAACCATGCCTCTAGGCATCACATCTACATGTTTTTAAACACCTCCAGGGATGGTGACTCAACCACTTCCCTGGGCAGCCTGTTTCAGTGCGTAACAACCTTTTCAGTTAAGACATTTTTCCTAATATCCAATCTAAACCTCCCCTGGTGCAACCTGGGGCCATTTCCGCTTGTCCTATCACTTGTTTCTTAGGAGAAGAGACTGACTCCCACCTCACTACAACCTCCTTTCAGGTAGTTATAGAGAGTGGTAAGGTCTTCCCTCAGCCTCCTCTCCTCCAGGCTAAACAACCCCAGTTCCTTCAGCTGCCCCTCATTAGACTTGTGCTCTAGACCCTTTATCAGCTTTGTTGCTTTTCTCTGGACAGGCTCGAGCACCTCAGTGTCCTTGTAGTGAGGGGCCCAAAACTAACCACAGGATTCAAGGTGTGGCTTCACCAGTGCCGAGTACAGGGGGACGATCCCTTCCCTGGTCCTGCTGG
Source organism: Apaloderma vittatum (assembly GCF_000703405.1). Taxonomy (NCBI): domain Eukaryota; kingdom Metazoa; phylum Chordata; class Aves; order Trogoniformes; family Trogonidae; genus Apaloderma; species Apaloderma vittatum. Next base: position 10,706 of record NW_009705429.1, read on the forward strand.
CCACACTAGTCCTGATACAGGCCAGGAGGTTGTTGGCCTTCTTGCCCACCTGAGCACACTGCTAGCTTATATTTAGCTGGCTATTGACCAACACCCCTGGGTCCTTTTCTGCCGTACCGAAGAGACGAACAATCCCATCTGCGGCCCCAGTGACCAGCAGGTTGCCGTTGTGGTTGAAGGCTGTGCAGTTAATAGCAATGGGCTCAGGCTCCAGGGAGAACTGCAGCTGGAAAGAAAAGTCTGTATTAATGCCGAGTGACAGAGCTGGGGGTGCTGAGGAGCTGATCTCCAGGCGAGGGAGGAAAGACAGCATCTAGCAGCAAGAACTCCGCCAGTTTGGATCCCTATACCTCTCATGACTACGGACTTCAAGGTTGGCAGCTGCACTTTACTGTGACACTAAGCCAACAATTTGCCACAGTCAAGCCACAGCTTTCTTGACCGTGGCCTCAAGGCTGCAAAACCAGCTTCTGGCAGGCTTTAGCTTGAGAATGTTGCTTTCTCCTACACATCACGGACAGCAATTCTCAAGTGCGAAGGTGAGGGATGGGATGAGGATTCCCTGTCAGAATCTGACCCATCTAAAGCAAGGCAATGGAGAAGATTACATGAAATCAAACCTCTGAAAGCACTTCACTTAAAAACAAGGGTGGCAGGGGAAATGGCAGCAAAGAAAACTTTTCAACATAGTTCAAAAGGAGAAAGCCTCGGCAAAGCATCGTTCAGCCCATGTAGGACATCTCCAGTCACAAACTGTGCCAGTCGGATAGAAACAAGGGCTATGGACTATTTTGGAGAATGCCTCAAAAAAAACCCCTACACACTAACAAAATGAAAAAAAAACCCCAACCACCCAAACCCAGCAGCTGCTTTTATCCTGCACGTGATAGAGCAGGAAAGGAGGAAGGAGGAAAAAGAAGGGTATTGAAAAGAGAGTCATCATAATTTAGAAAGAGGGCTCCTACACATTGAAGCAGAAGACACTCATTCTCAGAAGCAGACTGAGAAAGGAAAGAAATCCAGCAAGTACCTGCTGCTTCATTGTTTTGGTGTCCCACAGTAGCAGCTTCCCAGGAACTTGGTTCATGCTTTTGCCACCAGAGCTTACTGCTGAAAAATCCATGTGGGACATGGGGCTCTGGGCTGCCGCGGAACAGACAAAGGAGGCGCCACTTGGGCTGCAGGCAAGCGAGAGGATCCTGAAACACAGCAAACGGTCTGAATTGCATCCCTGCCACCCCCCCAGCACCTGCCACAAGCACAACATTTGAGTATCAGCTCTCCCATTAAGAGCCTGGAAGACAGGGTGAACTGTAAAGGAGGGCACGATTCATGTGCTTAGAGAGATTTCTTGAGTGTCTCCTGTTCAACTGCACAGTTTTGCACTGCTCAGGCAGGGCCTGTCCTCTGGAAGTAGGCTAGATAGTCCTGCAGTTGGAGGAAAGCAGCAGGACTACTAAGACTTCACCTATCTTTCCATAGTCAAAACCAACATAATTTATAATT
>NW_009705430.1:0-5611 GCF_000703405.1 Apaloderma vittatum
AGCGGCCCCCTAGATTTAGGGTTGGGTGGGAGCCGCCTCTGTACACGCAGCGCTGCCCGCATCTCCAGAAGGTCGCTGGGCTTTGATTGCGTTCGCCAAAATAGAATCGAAAGCGTTGGAAGTGCTGCCCTGAATGCAAATGAATTCCTGTCGTTTTGCGTGGTTTGGCTCCCTACCTCGGCAGCTCGATGCTTCCCACCAAGTTATTCCCCCACCGGCGAGTGTTTCCCAGGCCCTTCGCCTTCGTCCGTGACCAGCCTTTTGCTGACAAGTGGGGCGAGATCAAAACCACCGAGATCTTAATTATCCTCTTCCCATCGCTGCTGCTGCGAGCGCACTCTGCCGTGCTTGTTTTTCTAAATGCCTCCTGCAAGTTGCTGGGAAAGGCTGAGCTGCAAATGAAACCCAGGAGTGTTGCTGAGCATCTGGAGTCCTGCAGCAGAGACGCGTGCTCGGGGAGGAACCGTGCAGCTCCTCATGCTCCACCAAGGACTGGCTGCCCGGCTTCCCCTAGAGGAGGCCAGCAGGAGAATGCTGTAATATTTGAAATTCCTTGCCTGAGTTGGTTTTCTACACGTGAGGAGCTGCACAAGCATCACGCGCCTGCGCCGGAGCACAGCTGCGTTCCGACAGCATGGACACAACATTTTCAGTCGGAAAACTGAGATCAGGAGGTTGTGTCCTCATCCGGAAGGAAGGAAAAGGTCTCGAAGCACACGTTAGAGCATGGTTTACACACATACATGTCACAGACATGCAGAAGCCTTTGCATTCATACCTTCACCTACAGCAATGACTCGAAATATCCGGGATTCAAGCCCCAGTGCCCTCGTTAGGTGACCCCTTGCCTGCACAGCGAGGTTTTGGGGGAGGAGGTTGGTTTTGGGGACAAGGTTTTCTGGAGGAGGTTGGGTTTGGGGAGGAGGTTGGCTTTGGAGAGGAGGCTGCTTCCACCAGGCGTCCCCCAAGAGCCCAGCAGCAGAAGCTCCAGGCTTCTTCAGTTACCTCCCATGCAGGAAAGGATCAAATCCCACCCCATCTTTATGCTAGCACTTTGTTTAGGAAAAACCAAAACAAACAAAAGCCACACCAGAAAGGCTTGTTTTAACTGGAAACTTTCTATTTTTCATCAGTTTCCACCTTAACAAAGACCATTCAAATAAACATACTCTAAATAAATAATGCCCTCTAGTTTCAGCTGACAAATACTGAATAAATACATTGGCATAATTGAGCTTCAATTAAAAAAAAAAAAGAACTTCTTATCTTCATCCATCTAGCGTTAAATAGAATAGAAGCTGTCTGGGGCTGAATTCTTCTGGTCACTTTGATGTTTGTTGTGGTCTCTGTTTATACATAAAAAGTTTTAACTATTTGTATTCATGTTCTCCCTGCAAAGTTTTGAACTCCTTGCGGTTTCGGGTGTTTTAGCAGGTCAACCCCTCCTTAACAGGTTCACACTTATGCTCACCTCAAGCCCTGCCCTTCCAGGGAAGAGCTCAGAGCTGGGGGTCGGCAGCAATAACCCCCCCAGCACAGTCTGAGAAAGGTCTGTAGAAACCATGGGAGTAGTTTTGCGTGTGGGTGCTCCAAAACATCACGCTGCAGCCCGAGAGGCACCAAGCATCAGCCCGAGAGAGTCAAACCCAAGGTGCACGACGCAGAGACAGCCTCCAGAGAGTAATTATCACCTGAAGTAGCGCCATGCTTTTCATCTTCAAAGCACGCTAAAACCACTACCTAATTAATTTTTACAACAGCCCTGTATGCTCAAGTGCCTTAAACATAATCTCCGTTTATAGATACAAAAAGCCAAGGGTGATGTAATTTGTTCAAGGCCGAAAGGAGTCTGTGTCTGAGGTGGGGATGGGCTCTGCTTACTGCGAGCTGCCAGAAACCTGTCCAACCTACACTTCTGAGCCAAAAACTTGAAAGACAAGGAAAGCAGTTTCAACTCTTTGACTAGAATAAAGATCTAAGCAGCTACACCCAGGCAGTGTATGCAACAAAGCCCTGCGAACGGTTCCACAAAGCTTTGGTAGGTACGGATGATCTGATTTTCTCTGTGGCCAACGGTTTCTGTTTAGCTTCTCTCCATCAGCATCACAGCAAATAACAAACTGACCCAGCACCTGGCAAAACAGCTCAGCACCAGGGACAGGCTGGAACCTTTACACGTTTGTTTGAGAGTTTGAGATGTTTCTTCCCGCCGCTGGGGAGCTCAGCGCAAACACGCTGTGGCTGGAAGAGCTGTTGCTTAAATTAAACCATGGGAGTCTGGTGACAAAAAGTAAAGTAACAAAGCATGCAGGAAAAGTGCTGCTCTTAATAACATTGAGGAGGAGGTGTTTGGAGATCAGCGCCGTGGTGTGACAATCCCAGCCCAAGAAGCCCCCAGCGGCTGCTGGCGATACAGGCTGGGGACTTTCTTAGGCGCTCACCTAAAGAATTTGGTGAATGAGGTACTATGGAAACAGTTCAATGCACCGTAGTTGTAGTGCACTAATCCATTGGGTTTCGGAAAGCAAACATGATTAACTGAATTTCTTTAAGTAGGTAGTCACTCCACCTTTAAAAAGTGGAAATAAATAATTTTTTTTTAAAAAAGAAGTAGGCATTAAAAGTGTGAAGGACCATTTCCAAATTCTTAGGCATCATCCCTGCTCATCCTGCCCCTGCAGGACTGTGCAAAACCTGCTACCCCCGGGCACGGACCAGAGCAAGAGGGAGATGCCCACCTCAGAGCAGGCTCTATTTCTTGCAGTCAGACATGGGAGTCTCTGCTGGTACTTTTCTTGTGCTGGGCTGAGAGGGAAGAACAAGTTCAGTATTGAGATAACAAATAAATGGCTGAAGCTGGAACATTGTTCTCAAACTTCAGTTTGGTGGATGTGGCCCTTCTGTCCTCTACGGCTTCTGTGTGGCAGCTGGAAAGAATGCGCCTGCTCTGATTGCTCTTCCCATTCCTCAGAGAGTTTGCAAAAAACCCAGGAACGCTGAAGTGATTTTGTCCAGTGATGCAGAAGCTTCAGGGACACAGCTGCTCTTTCACCATTTCTCTTTTCATCAAAGCTTCGCAGAGCCCTTTGAGAACCAAAAGCTCACCATGTTCAAATACAGAAAAAATCAAATTATTTTACATTTGCCTTTGGAGTTACCATTTGCTTATGAACTGACTCAAGTCCTGGCCCTTTTCTTGTTCCTGTTTCAATTTGTTTTTCTCATGCAAACAGCCAGCTCAGGCAGTGGCTGTGCCTCTTTGCTTCCTGACCTCGGGGGCTGAGCGACCACAACCTGAGAGCTGCGTACGCTGGGAGACCTTGTCCCACTCCTCCTTCCGCAGATAAGAGTACCTTCGCTTTCCAGAAAGCAGGAATAAAAAAAGAAACAGCATCTGGACTGTAAATGACAGACGTTCTCGGAACGCAGCTGGAGGGCACAGATGTTCCCAGGGGGCTCCTCCTGCACCCAAACCAGTGGCCACAAGCCCTTCAGGGTCACAATTCTCCGGCAGCCGAGCACCAGCACCTGGTTTTCTGCCTCGTGCCAGCAGCCTGCCTGAGGGTCCACACTGAAGAACTGCTCTTTTCTTTCTTCTGTTTTGTTTTTTTTTTGTTTTTTTTTTTAGGTTTAATTACTCAGAGAAGTTGCCACCGACAGGTAAAACTCTTCTCAAAACTCAGGTAGCTTTGTGTGTAAGCAATTATTCCACCCCCCAGAGCAGAGGCAATGGCTTGTACAGAGACAGAGCAGCCTTTAAAGGAGAGATGTACTCCATATTTAGTGTTTGCATCAATAAACCTGGATATAAGCACAAAGATGACGCATTTGCATCATCTAACGCGAGAGCCCAGATCCTCTGCCGGGGAAGCCCTTCAACGGTAATTCAGAGCACCTAATTTAGAGACCTGCCTCTTTTTTTTAGGAGGCTAAAATAAACTGTGCAAAACCCAACCTCCTTCAGCAGTTACGGCTCAAAGTCTGCAGCTGCACCCAGCTGGGAAGGGTGCTCTGCCACTGCCAAAGCCACCAAAATCGTCCCTGATGTTCAGAAGGGGGCCGTGATCAGCAAGCCCAGGCCAATACCAAGAGCAATTCGTACCTGTGTAAAAAGAAAAGGGGTTAAAACTCCATTGAGAATGGCAGCATTTTACACTCTGTAAATGGTTATGCAAAATGCATGTTCTTTAGGAGCCAGCTTTGCTCACAGCATGCAAGACACAAATCTTACCCTGTGCCCTTACCCGCCTTCTATGATAACATTCAAACTGGCTCGGAATAAAATTTCATAAAAGAAATCTCAATCTCGGCCCAAGCCTTGGCACAGAGTTTCAGCCCAGAATAGACTTTTATGGGAAGTTAGAGACCTCTGAAAAAAACAAGTTTTCTAACCGAAGCATCAACAGACTTAACAACAGCAGTGCCAGGGGATGCAAGGATAATATATACATTGCACACGATGTGTATAGAATATTATAATTACAGCCACATCAGTACAAACATGTATTTCATTCTGGCTATGAATGACACCTCATGTTTGTAAAAAAAAATAAAAAAAATGCCTGTTTTAAATCAGCACAGTTGAAAGGGGGCAAACAAGCCTCATTGCTGGTGGGGACGTGGCAGAAAACAGATATTTTCCATTAGCACTGCTGCCGTGTGTGGCAGCATCCCCTGATCCAGCAGCCATCCACCACTTGCTCACCACCAGCTGTGATCCCTTCCCAGGGAATTTTGCTGTATGGATTATGAAATATAATTTCCCCTTTTATAAAAGCAGAGAACTGGCTGACTTTGTATTACAGCATGTACATGTCATTTAAAGAAAATTACAGATATACATGTCATTTAAAGAAAATTGTGCTTCCTGCTGCCGGCCCAATAAAAACATCCTTTCTAACAGAGGCTGCTACCTGTCCTTATTTAGCATTGCTTTTCTCAGAATCTTGTGCTTTTGGACCTGCTCAACCCCATTCATCCACGTTGGAGAACATTTTGGCGGTGGATTCCTCCTCCTCCTTCCTCTCCCTGGCTGCCGGCGAGGCGCCAGCTTCCAGCCCTCAGCATCGGAGCTTCCCTTGGCCTTGCACCCTCTGTAACGGGAATTTCCAGGAGGTCTCCTACCAAGCCCTGGGCTGGCTGGGACACCGTGCAGCATTGCAACCGTACCCAAAAAGTCATGGGGTGCTCACCTCCGAGGCAGGGCTTTATCTGACAGAGCTGCCGTGCAGAAGCGAAGCCCCTGCAAAGGGGCTCGCAGCCGCCTTCGCCTTTGGCATCCCAGCCCCATCTGACGCCAACGGTTACCCTGAGCCATCCAAATTTGTATCATGCTAAACAGGAGGGCAAAGAGACTACCGCAGGCTTTTGACGAACTCTCCAGATGTATTCACAAAGCCAAACCGGCTCCGGTAATTAACTCCAGATCGTATTACCCTGGGAGCTACATAAATATAACAAAGGTTTAATAAACCACCTCGACGAAAAACACTCACGTGGTGGTGGTTGTACACACCGAGTGATAAAGACCATCCCTACCCCGGGGAGCTTACAGGCAAGCCCCAGTGTGGCAGCCAGCAGCCTGCCTGTGGGGAGCCCTTGGACCCCCCCC
>NW_009705430.1:5639-11594 GCF_000703405.1 Apaloderma vittatum
CCGTGCTCCCGCAGAGCCTCTGCGTGTGTGAGCACAGGTTTGCATCCAGGGGCAATCCAGAGCAGCGAGTCCTTTATGGTTGACCCCCTTAACTGAGCGAGCCTGCCATTCATTTTGCTGCCAAAAAAAAATAAAGAAGTAATTGGCGGAACGAAGGAGTTGGGGAAAACCAGCGAGAAACGAAGTCCAAAGTACAGAGCAGGGCACCAAGGTGAAAAAAACACTGACCTAAATGCCTGCGTAAGCTGGGGAGCGAGGGATGCGGGGCAGGTGACTCGCAGGGACTGCCATCCACCCGGCCAAAGGTTGTGCCTGAATTTACAAAAAAAAATAAAGAAGTAATTGGCGGAACGAAGGAGTTGGGGAAAACCAGCGAGAAACGAAGTCCAAAGTACAGAGCAGGGCACCAAGGTGAAAAAAACACTGACCTAAATGCCTGCGTAAGCTGGGGAGCGAGGGATGCGGGGCAGGTGACTCGCAGGGACTGCCATCCACCCGGCCAAAGGTTGTGCCTGAATTTACACCCCGACAACAGCAACCCACCCAGCATCCCCGAGCCGTGCCGTGGGTCTGGGGGCTCCAGCTCCCGGCTCCTCACGGTCCTGCCCCACCTCTGCCTGCCCAGGCAGCGGGGAGAATCGCTCCTCAAACAGAAGCAGTTATTTAATGCAGCTTAAAGGTGCTTTTATTTCGGAGGAACCTTGAAGGAGTCATTTAAAACGCTCTCGGTGCAGTGCTTTACCTTATGAAAGGGCTTGGATCTTGGCGGCTGGGCAGAATTGAGTCAGCATTTCCTTCATTGCTCCCATCTTTGGGATGAAGGCACTGGGTGTCCAAACAACGCCTGGTGAGCGACCTGCAAATCTTTGCACTGTGGAGACTGAAAGTGATGGAGGTGACCCTCAAAAGAAATTTAACAGCTCACCTACCCCCACAGAGCTATGCACTGGCAGGGCCACCAGCACACCCAGCCTGCGGCACGGCCCCGAGCTGGCACGGCAAACCCAGCCAAGCACAAAAGGTCTGGGACAGAAGACTGAGCTAAGTGCTCACAAGATGCCTTAAGGATGCATTTGGGTCCATTACTTCACCAAAGTAAACAGAGAACCTATTATATACACATATATATACGCATGGAGTACAGACAGGAGGAAATGCGAGCAGTAAAAAAACCCCAAGCAATATTTTCAGCATCAAAACCCCCACCAGCAGCCAGGGAAAAAGCAGCCACGACCCTTAGCTCTGCCTCTAACCCACCGACACTCAACATGAGGAACGGGATCTCTGACAGGGGCTTTCTGCAAGCAGAGCATGTCCTGAGCATGGACATCTCCGCACAGCAACACAGCGAAAAGGCGACCACGTAAAACGTGTCTGGTAAAATTTCACACTTTTTACCAGGAGACAAAAGCATTACCAAGAACATGCCTGGAAGACTTGGAAGGAGGGACATGCAACGTAAGATATGTCATATAAACCCCACCTTTTTTCCTCCAGCCCCCAAGTGAATGATTTCCAGAGTTATGAAGCTGCTTTAGTCCATCTGTGCATTAACATAATATTTAAAAAAAAAAAATTAAAAATCCTATCAGGCTCTTAGGTGTCACAGCTCTGCACCTCCATCTCCATCCCTCTTCTTTAAGTTAGCAGACACCAGCATCACCCTCGCCCCTGCTGGGAGAGTGTGCTCAAATATTATCTACCCAGATTTATGGCTCTGAGACTTTATTATTGCTGAGGTTACTAAGTTGAGAGGAGTTTTTATTTACTGGCCTCTGCCACTTTTACGAGCTGCATGTACTTCTTGGGTCATTTTATCCCCTCTGAATTCCCCAGCTCTCTGGATAAAGCCACAGCAAGAGATTTTACCAGCCATCCCACCCGGCGTGCAGTGGGGCAGCACAATTTGCTTAACTTCTGCCAACTGCAACGTCCTCTTGGGCTTTTCATCCACCTACGCAAGACCCAAGGGGGCAAAAAAAGAGTGCTACGAGCTAAGGGCTGCAGGAGAAAAAACTTGAGGAGAAGGAGAAGGGAGGAAATTCAGACAAAAGGTAAGATGTGGCTGAACTCTCAGGGACTGTGTTTGGCTTTCAAAGTGCTGGCAGCCTGCAATTCCCTTTAAACCAGGGAACAAAGGAGCGCAGGATATCGCCCGGCACCATTCAGGCCAGCGAGGAGCAGATGGTCTCTGCTCCTGTAAGCGGCTCCTGCTCGGGACAGCTCATTGTTTCTCACCTCCTCTCTCGTCAAGCCCTATTCTCCTCCCCAGCATCTGCACCCAGTGTTTGCACTGGCAAATGTCTTCATTTGCAATGTGGTGGGGTTTTTTTTGGAAGATCTGGCTTCCCAGGCACCGTGACTTGTGTCCGTCCCTGCACAGGGCTGTCCTCCCAAACACCCAACCAGCTTCAGAGCAGCAGCCTGTGGCACCTTCACACCGCGTGACACGCTGAGAAAACCATGATTTGAGCCCCCAAACCTGCTCCTAGTGTTCGAGGGTGTACATGGAGGTAACCAGAGGTGTTTTGGATGCCAGTTTGGCTTCTGTTTTGCACCATTGCTGCTTATAACGGTTATAAACCACACATGAGCAACATCTGAATTTTAGTGAAGTGGTATGAACCAGGGAAAAACATATCCCTCCCCGCTGAGGTGTAAGAAATTTAAATGCACATAGAAATGGTCTTGCAAGGGTGAAGCAGGATGACTTTGGGAAGCTGCAGGACCTTGCTGTCGTTTGTGGATGGAGGGCTGGGATTAATTCCTGGCCTGTTGATTATCCACAAGCGATCCTTCGCGCAAAAACTCAAACCGAAGCCTCTAATTGTATTTTTACTGGACAAACCCGGCACATGACACGGCTCGTCTGCCTTCCAAATGCCCTGATCAAAGCAAACGCTGGAAACGAAGCCGTGTCTAAAACAAATACATATTTTGGTGCAAATCTCCTGTTTACAAATGCAGAGACTTTTCAGTCGTGCCCTGAAACCGCAGCAATTTCTCTGCAGCAAATTTGTTTCTTAGCAATGAAGGAGCAACGTGGAAGGGGGAATAAACAAACCATAACACGTATAAAATTCAAACGGCTGTACGCAGAGAGTAAGCACTAGAGAGAAAGCTACGGCCAGACCCAGATGTAAAAATCAGGTCTCCTCACTCAGCCCTATGGATTACCCAGCAGCGTTCCCCTCCGAGCTGCTCTCTCCCCTGGAGCTCTGCAACACTGCTGCATTTCAGCGCTACCCCTCACTTGATAATTGAGTTCCTAAAAAGTCATTGCACACGGATGTACTGCTTATTGACACAAGATGATTAAAATAACGTTCCTAGAGAATGTGCTTATCTGCATCAGGAGACACAGGCTTACATAAGGCACCTCGCTGGTTCCCGCGCGTCGCCCCGCAGCCGTTCCAGATGACATTCTTCTGTTGTGCTGCAGCATCTGCCCTCATGAACTAATCGCTGCATGGCAAATCAAAGTGTTTTACTGTAAACAAAACCAGCAACACAAGCCATGTTTAAAAAAAAATAAATTACTTAAGTCCTCAGAATGGCCTTTTCCACAGCTTGGAAGAGCTGCTGCTGCTGTGAACAATTTGAGCTGCAGAGATGGGGAGCTGAGCCTGTTACTGGTCAGGAGAAGGGTGACTCCTACCTAGGGCAAAGCAGATCTGGTCACGTTGCCTGCAGAATTTAGACTTAAAGAATTTAGACTTTCATGATATAAATAAAAAGATCTGCCAAGGGGAAATTAAACATTGATCTTAAAGGCTGGGCACTGTGCTGGAGAGGTTGTGAACCACCTGGTTGGACTCAACGCTCTTAAAGGTCTTTTCCCACCAAAACTATTCTAAGAGTCTGTGAGTCAAAGCCGATGGTAACCCGTTCCCAGCACCACGACGCACGGTCCGTGGAAGTCCAGCCGTACTTCCCACTGACAACCCAATTAAAACTGACATTGTGCTGCTTGCTGGATGCCAGCAGCGCGACACAGGTTTTGCTGGGCTGTCCCTGCTCGTGTGTGTGACGCCTCCCAGGGATGTCCCACAGAACCTGGTGGCACCTGGGACACAGCAAGGGACACAGGTGGTGCTCCAGAAAACTGTAGAGATTGAGGACTCCATCCTTTATAGGAAAATAATGCCCTAAAACCACCGGGCTCTTGTACTTGCCCGATAGATGTTCTTCCAACGATAATCCATAAACTTCATGAAAAACATAAGGAGCATCCCTCATTTTGCACCTGCACGCAAGTTAGACCAACAAAAGCTTGTTAAGGACATTAAAAGCAAATTAAACCCACAGCCTTGCTGTACATCTTTAGCAAGACAAGGCCTCCGGGCTGGGGCCAGCTCGCTGTGGCAATCCTCGAAGGTTGCCTGCACTGCTGCTAATTTAGCTTGTAGCTACTGAATTGTCACGCTGCCATTGGTAATGTGTTAGTTAAGGGTTTGTTAGCATTTCCATCATAAACCTTTCATCTGGGGGATTTATTGCTTGGCTATAAGGATTTGCTTCTGCTGTAACTTTAGCAGGAAGGACCACATACTGCAGCAGCGTATTTCCCTCACCCCAAACCATCACTGCGAACATTAGAAAGTGACACAGAACCCTCGTTGAGGGTTACAGCCTCCTTCAGACTTTGGCCCTCACAGCTAAAAATGGCAAAATCCCAGGCAACGCCAGCCGAGGGTGAGCTTGGCCCCACAGGGCCTGCTGGGAAGCAGGGAGGAGTAAAAACCAGCAGCAATACACGTTTTCCAGCCCAAGGTTTTTCCTTGAAGTGGCAGCGCCACATACAATCCTGGACACACTCTCCATGCAGCGCTTGCACTGGATTTTATACCTTTGTCACCAGTATTTCACCAGGATGTCAACAAACATCCCTTGCACTAATGTAGCTGTAACTGTTTTTAAGGTGCACGTTTCTTAGCGCTTGTTTTTTTCTATTCTTCCGGTATTCCCATAATGAAACATATATTTAATGTAAAGCACTGCTTTAGGAAAGCCTATATTTTCTGTATTTTTTTTTTCCCCAAAGTGGAGTTCCTACATACACAAAGAGGGGGACTCATCTACCACACCCTAGTGTCCAGCTGCATTTCTGATCCAGGCAGTGTCCCCATCTCAGGGGACATCACTGCATCAGCTCCACCAGCTCCTCCCATGGGAAACCTCCATGGGCACCAAGCTGATCACCTCGGAAAACACTCCGGTTCAGACTTGGGATGAACTCGCTTTATCTGAAAGATAAAAGAAAAAAAGATTAAGAACTTGCTAACATTATATAAGGTGACTAAGAGCCATGGTTGAGCCAGGGCATCACTGAACTACGCAGAACGTGTAACCCCTCGGCATCGTACGAGCACAAAGGCAAGAGGCTCCTCTCCAACAGATCCTTAAAAACTAAACCTGAGAGAGACAAAACAGAGCCCGTCTTTTTTCCTCTTTCCATCGTATTTTTCTACCCCGACCTCTCTCCGTTTTGCTACAGGGCATCAGAACACGGTGACAGGCTCCCCCACACCTGGTGTGGGGAGACAGGTGGCCAAAGCTCTACGTGCACCCGCCAGGCCCCAGCATGTGGAGACCCCCATGGATCTTCTGCATGAAGATCCCCGCAGGCAACACTTGTGCCCTGGCCATGGGCATCCCACCACGTTCACCTCCAGCTGCAGCCCGGGACCTGGAACCTTTCCCTGGTCCCCAAAAGAGCCTCAAGATCCTGCTGGGGGAGCACCTGCCTTGGTGGCTGCCACCTTCCCCACACACCCAGTGACAGGGGGAGGACATCCAGTGGCCACGGAAGCCGACCCGCCTCCTGTACGGCAAGGGGAGCACCCACCAACAGCGTGGCAGGCAGGGGTGCAGGCTGGGCCACAAGGAGGGGTGCAGGCAGGAACGCAAATAGGGGTGCAGGCAGGGATGCAGGGAAGGGATGCAGGGAAGGGA
>NW_009705431.1:0-241 GCF_000703405.1 Apaloderma vittatum
CTAACACTAGAGGCAATGTAGGCCCACTGCTCATTGAGTTGGGTGCCAGGGAGACAGAGGACACGAAGAAGGCAGAGCTGCTGTCTACACTGTTGGAGACTGTCATCAGGAGCCTCAGTCTCCTGAGGCCCCAGCGGAAAACAAAATAAAGGAGGAGTTTGCCCTGCTTGAGAAGGACTGGGTTAGGGATCGGTTTGAACACTTGAACATCCATAAATCCACAGGCCCTGACGGGACGTAC
>NW_009705431.1:426-766 GCF_000703405.1 Apaloderma vittatum
ACTTATCCTCGGTGCTGTCTCTAGGCATATCAAGGATAAGAGGGTCATTAGGAGCAGTCAGCATGGCTTTGCCAAGGGGAAATCATGTTTGACCAACATGATAGCCTTTTATGGAGATGTAACCAGGTGGATGGATGGTGGCCATGCAGTGGATGTGGTTTATCTGGATTTTAGTAAAGTGTTTGACACCGTCTCCCACAGCATCCTCATAGCTAAACTGAGGAAGTGTGGTATGGATGACTGAGTAGTGAGGTGGGTTGCTAATTGGTTGAAAGGAAGAAGTCAGAGAATTGTAGTCAACGGGCAGAGTCTAGTTGGAGGCCTGTATTTAGTGAAGTCC
>NW_009705432.1:0-36131 GCF_000703405.1 Apaloderma vittatum
GTACTGGCACATGGGGTTATTCTTTCCCAGAATAACATTATTATTTTCTTTTCCAGAAACCTAAATAAAGAATTAAAATTATGGCATTGATTGCAAACACCTAAACAAAGTATATCCAGGGAAAACATAAAAGACTTCCCTAGAGGCTCATTTGTCACAGGCTCTCTCTGACGCTTCTGGTATTTTTGCACTCTGGCATTTTTGAAGATACACCGTATTTCACAGAAAGGGTGATTGCTTCTTATTTATCAGTCTTACGTAATGAAACAGTACAGAAAAAGGACTTTCTTGAGGTCTGTGGGTCATTGGCTTGATTCTAAGAAACAGTTCTGGTGACCTATAATTGAAAAAATTCATCTGGAAGGCATTCAAAGACTTACCATCAGATCTGAGAGGCTTGCTGGGGAAAAGCTGTAGCGTCTTGAATCACCAACTTTGGTGTGGCTTTTAAGTAAGTGCTGACCATGCCAGTGGACACACAACTAGAATGAAGAGTCCTCAGTCCTTTGTTTCTTGATTTTCACACGGAGATGAGGTGCAATTGCATTGCCAGTCCCTCTCATAACATTTGAATCTGTCAGTCAGCTCCGAGCAAACTTGACAGAAGGAGACGACATCTTAAAGATAATTAAGATGCCTTAAGCTCCATGACCAGCTTGAGAGAACAGCAGAAAGGACCTAAATTTAAACCTTCATGAGGGCAAAGCTGGCAGAGGGGTATACAACCTGCCTGCTGGCAGCTAACCAGCCCATCGCCTCAGCTACCAACCTAGCCATCAGCATCTGTGTGACCTCCAGCTTGTGCGCTCCACACTGCCCCTTGGGTGGCCTTGGTTTCAGGTGGAATGGAACGAAAAATTTTCAAGAAATATCTCTAATCCACAGGACATGAGGCTTCACCAAATCTTCTGCTCATAAAATCACCTTTTTTCTTTTGTTATTTACTGGCTTTCAAAGGTTTGATGGAAGATATTCATGAGCAGATACCCGTTAAACAGAAAGTGGATGCCCTTTAGTGTTTCTTAAAATTGAACAATTTTCATGAGTTGATATTCCAGGAAATTACTGATTATCATTTTGATCCCTTTAGGATTAAACTCTAGGAGGTGTAACTAGCATTGCAAGATAAGAAAACAAATCCAGAGAAAGCATGCTTTAAAGAAGATTTTAAAGCCTTAAAAAAATCAGCATTTGGGAAGTTCAATGTACTATTTAATCAGACAACAGCAGAACCCCACGCAACCCTTCCACATATGTGAGATCTGTATCTTAATCTTCATTTTAGACGGTCCCAAATCAGACTGCTTCCATTTGTAGAATTTGAGCCAATTATTTAAAGTAATTTTAAGTGGATTTATTACATTTCTAACTCGGAGCATTCATCATTCTGCAAACAGCCTAACTGGTGATGATCTATGCCTTAACTTACACATTTTACAACGGTCTTCCTCTAAAACCATCTGCCAATCACAGTATTTAAATTCTGTGAAGTTTACTTCACGTTTTCTACACATTTGGATTAGAAGTCCATGGTGTGTTTTGTTAATACATTGAGTTTACAGCTGAGGTACCATAACTTCAGTATGGAAAAAGCTGTTACCAAAGTATTACATTTCTCATTTGCTATTTCCTACCTGTCTGTGTTTCTGTCACCACAGAAATGGATGCTATTTTTATCCTAAAAACGTGTAAATTCTACCAACACAAAGCACACAAATGTTTGTATTTACCACTGAGGTAAGCAAACCGAACAAACACGAAAGTCATGAGGGACCGCAATTCCGCTCATGACAGAGGAGCAGTTCATTTTAGCCTCTTGAGCACACAACTAGGTATCACGGACAACATTAATAATTTCCTTTTTTCAGGGCTTTTGAGAAAAAAAAAAGGCTTGGTTTCTAGCACACCTGGCAGCCATATACTCGGTTGACTTGCAGTTCGAGTGAATCTGAATGCAAATTTTGAAAGGAGAATCCATTACATGCCACAGAATTTAAGTTTTCTTTTATTAGAATAGAAAAAGGTAGGTAAGAAATAACAATAAAACTGGAACTTGAGATACATCGTGACATGGAAGAGTTCTGAGAAGCAACAAAGTTTTCCTCACAGTGCAATAAATTCTTAAGGATGCCGCAAAAGGATTATTTACCACTGCAACAAACTACGTATTGCCAATGAATGACGACTATTTTAATCCCTATATATGGCAAACAGACAATATAACCTGGATCATTTTGGAAACCCATTATCAACAAAATCCTGCTTGAAGAAATTAAGTGTCCCACCTCTACCAGATCACCTAAGATTGTATTCGGGCAGCTAAAACCCAACACATGTTCCCAAGTGTGACTTTAGTGGCGTTACTTAATTTCTGAAGAGGATTTTGTCAGAGGAACTCAGGCAGAGGATTTTTGCAGTCAAGCCCACCTCCACCAACTCTTGCAGCATAAAAAAATATAGGCAAGACGTAAGCAGTTGGTGTCATAGAGCTCTTCTACGCTTCATACTCAAGTATTTTAAGATCTTCAAGTAGCTCTTTTGCAAGCGCTTGCAGTTCTGCATTGCGGCTCTTTGACAGTGCAATGATACGCTGAAATGGCAAAGTATCTCGCATCTCCGAGGCCGACTTGGCTAACACTTCTGGCTCCAGAATCACGGACTGGAGGAGCCGCAGAGCATGAAGACAAACTTCTGTATCTGGGTCTAGAAGTGGGGGAGGAAAAAAAAACCCCAGTGCTTATGAGAAGCAAGTCCAAAAAAGCAGCATTAAAGCTCTACAGTGCCATTCCTCACGACCCACCAGGCAGACTGGGACTAACTGAAGTTTTGTAATTCGGAGCTGCCAGTTGGTGCTGGCTGGCTGACTGACTCCAAAAGGAACCTGAAAACGACACCTTCGCCCTCCTCGGCAGCTTGTGCTCAGCAGTGTTTGGGAGGGACAGATAACCAGGAACCTTTCTCCTGGTTTTCAGATGTTGAAAATGCAATACATCAGGGAATCTATCAACTTGAATTTATCTGGTCAGTAGCCAAAACGTACCATTGGGTGCAATCTGATTTAAGAGCAGAGCAAGCTATGTCCCATGACTATTCAGACTTAAAAAACAAACAGAGCAACTAATCAAACCTGCAGAAAATCACTAGGCTTTTCTTTAATTTCCTTTTACACAAGCCTTCAGATTTCTTCAAAGCTCAATAAAATATTAATCTTTATAAAACTTTCTGGTAACCATGTATCAACCTTCCAAGTGTTTAATTCAGTCTACATGAAATTGAAACGGGCACTGAAGCTAAACCCTGCTGCTTCGGAGTGCGTCAGAGAAATGCAGCAAAGACCTTTGACTGACTTAAGCAAGGAAGACATAGAACTACTCTACTGTTAAGAGTGCAGAATGCATTTTTAATTACTGAAACATTAGGAACATTATATTTTAATTGTTCACAACAGTCCATTTGCATTTAATTGGTTATAGCTTTATCAAAAGCATTTGGTAGAAAGCTCCATTTTCACACTTCTCTATTCTGCATATTCCAAATGAAAATGTGTAATATATTTTTATGGCTGAAGTAGTTATTTGTTCCACGTGCCATGCATTTTTTACGTGTTTGTCATTAGCATACCTCATTTTCAACAAGCTTATGATAAAGTGTTGTGCAGAAATGTTGAGAAAAATTAATTCAGATCACCTCACACATGGAATCACCACAGAGACCAAAATCTCACTGAAGGAGCATAAATGCAGCACAGCAATAAACCACATTGTACTGAATTTGAAGGAGGCATTTGGTGGGCTGAGGCAAGTTCTTTCCTTTCCTGACTTATTTAATACTTAACACTGGCGACCTGAAAAAGGACTAAGTAGAATTATTCATTAAAGCGTAAGAGGAAATATTGAAAACACCCAAGGGAGAAAATGGAATGTGATGGACAGTGAAGAAGACTATGGCTTTAAGCATGAAACTGGCTGATGAGATGGTAATTTAAATAATTCCCACTAGCACATGGCTGAAGTATGGTACTAAAGACTGTGACACCTGATCTACACCCACAAGCCAGGCACACTCTCATCCTCCATTTTCCATCTTAAATGAAGATTCTTTTCTACCTTATCTTCTTCCCTATTTAAAATGTAAACCTCTTAAGAAAGGAATTCTGCTTTATCCTGGGAAACTAGCAAAGGGGGCTATAATCCGAGGACGTAGCAAGTGTCCAAAACCATCCAATGACATGCATTTTCTGATTTTCTCTGCAACGAGAATCTTAGCTATTGGGCATACTGGACATCTTTAGACATTCAAGCCAGCATTAAAAAAACCCCAATGATTAGTGCCACACACCCCAGAGAAGTGTCCACACCCATCGCACAGCCACTCCTATTGCTGCCACCTGGGCTGAAGGCTCTAAGGAGTCTCTTCCCACCATCATCATCTCCAGCAGTACTGCAGGTGCAGTTTTCTGAGTGACGAGCAGTTATGACTCCTGGAGAAACACTGCAACTTGGCCTCACAGATAGCAAGTCTTTATGTCCAATTACTTCAGTGAGTACTTTTGAAAAATACTTGGGTGCAAGCTTTGGTTTTCAGATCTATTCTGACCTAATCAAAATATTACTAAAAGCCTTCATTTTGTCCTCTCATTTCCTCCTTTTGTGTATTCATGCCTACCAGAGGGATTTTTCTAATTCCTTTCTTTTTTTTCCAGATATAATGTTCAAACTCTGCACATATCACCTGTACCCTTTCTCTGTATTTAGTATTATTCTACATTTATTCACTGGAAATAGCAGCAACAAACCATAGCCCAAATAGGTAAGAAAAAAGAAGCTTTTTGGAAGTGAAATGTATGTAGCTCATTACAATCTTCCTCTGCGTGACATGATTCCTCCATGAAATAAAGCCATTAATACTTTTAATGGCTTACATCTCACTGCTGGGAAGCCTCATATATGTAAGATGCTTTAAATCCCTGGATGAAAAGTGCTTTATTATTAACACTGTTACAGGCATCTATATTACCATTATCTTCAAGCGTTGAAAGGCTGTAGAACGTAAAGAATTGATCAGGGAAGAAGGGTTAGCGGGGGAGCTAACAAAATTAGGATCTGCAGGAGATCAGGAAATGATTTTCAGCTTGACGAGCAAGAGCATTTTCCAGTAAGGGCAAAGAGATTCTAGGAAGAAGAATCTCCAGCAGCAACCAGGGAAGCTCAGCGGCTTGAGTCACTCAAATGAGGAACAGATTAGGCACTTGGACATACAGAAAAGGAAGGAAATGATCCTGCACCAGAGGATGACTTAATATGCATTTAATCTCTGATTGTCATTGTTTTGCATGTACTCCGAGATGCTTTGACTTAAATAAATACATATGCCTCAAAATATACTCCCTTAGGATTTCATGTGGTTTTGAGAATATTAGTTATAATCATGTTTTCTAACAGGATTTAAAATAAAAACACCCCAGAAGTCTTATCTCTCCAATATCATTAGGGATTTTTTCTTAAAACCCCATCTAAAGAATACTCAGAAGAAATGTAAGGAATCTTCATTATTCAGCATTATATTTATTTCAATACCTTCCAGATTTAGTCATTTCTACACTAGCTGAGTAACATTTTGTTTCTACAAGATCAAAAAAATCCTTTAGCTGTAATCAAATCACTGCATCATATCCTCCCAACAACCAGCACACGCATCTCTTGAACTAAAATTTCAAAACTACAATCACTGTTTCTGGGGACTAGGAGAAGAAATCAAGCTGCTTGCCTCAGTTGGGGATGACAAGCATAGCGTAAGCCTACCACCATCGTAGAATGCTGATGCAATTTTAACGTGTTGAAACTGCTGGAGCCTGCTGACGTTCTGCTAGCTGCCAGCACCACCGTTTGATGTCACTGGCTTCCAGTCAGTGACAAAAGCAACTGATAACACTGGCAGATTTTAGTCACATCTGCAATTAGCACCATGCTCTCGGATGAACGGTTCCTTACAGCAGAGTTTAAGTAATTGCGTTACATCAATGCTAAATGGTTTATCTGCAATTGGCTCCGAGTTGTGTGAAATCAATTTGCACATGCCCATACCACTCCCTGGCCACCTGAGTGCAAGAGTCATTGCCAGCAAGCTGTTTACAGCTATGTCTGTGTACAAGAACAGTATTTCAAAAGCTTCCCACTGCTGTCATAAATGTCATTCAATTCAATTACTGCCAGATTCCAGCACAAAGGGGAGACCTGCCACTCCCATTCCCCTTTTATGAACTTGTCAGACTACCTATGTTCACAGCACGTCTAACAGAGAGAGCTGGGGCCACAACTTGCCCCATGTAAGATCTCTTTGCATTGCCAGTGCTAGTGGAGCTGAGCAAGTATCTGCAGCAGACAGTTTTCCAGACATTTTCATAATGTTGATAGGCCTGAGGAGACAAAAACTGTTGCAATAAAGACACCATGTGGAGAGGGAGCAGAGAGAACGCAGTGGCAGGAAAAGGACTGAGCTTCACTACTGCAGTTCCTACAGATGCAAATGCACTTCCTCTCTGCAACATATTTGCCCCCACTCCTGTATAACAGCTGGGTTGGCTTCAGTCTCCTCCCTGGCCAGGTACCTGCTCTCACAGTCAGAGTTTAGCTAACCAGAATTCCTCGCTCTCCTACAGACATATGCTTGTCATGCTTTTACCAGAGAAATCCTGGAGAGAGTCTCCCAGGGTCCAGATCGAAGAAACAATTTGGTTGCTATTTGCCTGACCGCTGAGGGGCTGTGAGCGAAAAGAAGCTTGCACAGACATCGCTTTGCAGGTGACAGTTTTGCAAGGGAGCTGTCACGTTAAGTTGTCCAGCTCCCATCAATCCTAGCTTGGGCTTCTGAGGATTCCCACAGTAGCTACTGAATTAGAGTAACAATGTAAGAAAAAACCAACAGTTTACAGTGACAGGCACGTTTACCAGAGTTAAGGTTTCTTACATGCATTCACAAAAGGAGAAACACTGTGCTCCTCAGGAGAGCATCAGCTTGCATGAGTTTGCAGAGTGAGCACCTAGTCAAGAAACTCCTGTTCAGATGGCCAGGACAGCCACACCACACCCAGGAGGAGTCCCATCCGGGCAAGTATCATTTGCAGCAGCTGCCTAGAGAAGAGCATGGAAAAGGGCAAGGGTTCAGTAAAACTATCCCTGGCCACTCTTCAGCCTCTCAGCTAACTACAGTTCAGGGACTTTCTGCGTCAGAGCTGACATCTTTGCACTTATGAAAATGAATGTGGCAAGAAGGGCAAGAAGGGCACAATTCTCTTTGCAAGACTAGCTTCATAATCTGAAGAATATGAAAATGTTCTGAACTTCAAAGTCTGCTAACCGAGGTTTTGATTTATGAGCCAAAATGTCTTTTAATGCAGACACCAGTTTATAAATAAGGGGACTTTGTTTGTCCAGATGTCTTTTAAATAACATGCTACCATGCAAATAACCTGGATTTTCAAAAACTCTCACAGCCATACCTAATACAAACAGAAGAACAAGGCATTGAAAACCTGCTGGGTTAGTCATGAAAAGCAAATATTGAAGGCTGCAAGCAGCATTAGCAAAATGAGAACGCGCTTCATACAGGCATTTATATAGAGACCGTCATTTGCAAAGAATTTGGATAAACAAGGTTAGATTTCCGTGTGGAACTGTGGTGGAGGAAACTGAAGGGCAAGATCTAAAATTAGTCACACTTCTCTCGTTGTCTTTTGTTTAATGAAGTACCTGGAGCAATTTCTCAGCTACAGATGAGAAATGTCACTGCCAGTCTCTCTGAATTCTACACTTTCTCATGTATCCAGGGAAAGAAATTATTTAACTACATTCAGAGAAAAGGCAAGTGAGGAAAATCACAATAAAGATACAAGATAATAAAAATAATAATTAAAAAAAGCAGAGAAGAGCCTTGGCACATTTTGTCCTGCACCCATTTGTTGGTAGATGTTCTGTATCATCAAAAATGAAAAATGTAAACCCAGTCTATATTATTAATACATTAGTCGACTGTGTCTTCCTATTCTTCAAAAGATCCTTGGCAGACAAAAGTCCCAGTTTACCTTTTTGTGAATTACAGAATTAAAGTCTTATTGCATCTATAGATGTAAAGCACCAGTAAAAACACTGTCAAATTTCAAGTGGATACCTTCCCCAAAGAATCTAACTTCTTTTTCTGTTGCTGAGGACAAGTTTTCTTTAAATGTGGAAGTTACAAACCCCTTAGCCAAGTCAACAACAAAGGGGCAGCAGCTGATGGAGAAAACTAAAGCTGCCGTTTTGCTCTTACGATGGGAACAGCTGCTCTGCAAACAAATGGTGCTCCTCAAGAAGAGAACTCTACTGATCCCACAAGCTGCTCCACAGTCAGAAATCTGAGTCATCATTCATATGTTTTAGGTTTGGCACCCAGCTGGCAAGGTGCCAGGAGGCACAGCTGATACCTACACAAGACTACAACAGCTACGTAAGCTACCAGAGCATTTTCTTCATCGACCAGCGTTGCTTATTGAAGGGTGCCCATCTTTTAGACAGTATTTTAAGAGGTGGAAAGAAAAAAAACCAGCCCACCTCATAAAGTGTTAAAACTACAAAGATCTGCATTACCTTCAAGAAGCATGTCAAACGTTTGTTTGTCTCCCAGTATCAGTATAGTCTCCAGCAGAAAGACCTATTAAGGATTCTTAGTAGTGAGTGCGAAGTCATACTGGCTCGTCTACATTTTCTAAAGACAGCAGGACAGACGAATGCAGTTTGCTGTTAACATTCTTACTCCACTAGAAATCTTTATGATACTTTTTTCCTCCTCTTCTGTCTCATCAAAAAGCCTATTAGACAACCTGAATCAAATCCCTCTTTGCTTCAGATACAACAAACAGGAATAAAGAAAATTAAGTTCATCATTTGCTCTCCTCACTTGATGGGAAGAACATTCTTCATGGCACAAGTCGACTGGGAAGAGGCTCAGGATTAAGAGAAGGAATTTGAGGCATTTATCAGCTGCGTACAAGCCAGGGGTAGAAAAATGGCCTTGATGTATAGGCTGAGGTTACAGACACTACAGACCAATGATGGAAAAGCAAACAAGATGATTCTCTAAAATACTAAAAAAGAAAAGAAAAATAAAAGTCAGAGGATGATTTCTGGGGCTCCTCTTAGTGGAAATGACAATAAAAGCTTACAGAACTGCAGAAAGCTGAATCATTTACTAAACACTCTTTGAAAAACCTTCCTAGAGGAAGGCAACGTATACAGGATAGCCTGTAAGCAGAGTGCAGCACACTCTTGCCTGAAAAAAAACAGTAAGACCTTATGCTGTAGCAGCTCCAGGTGTTTCTAAGCTGCATCGTGGCTAGTAGGAGCTGCAGATTCTGGCCACAGAAACAGGAGAGGAGCAGAAGTGGGAGCAAGTTATCAAGTTTTGCAAGTTGAAGCATGCAGAAAGAGATGAAATGTAGAGAAAATGACAGCAATCTTGTACAAAAAGATGGGAACAAGATCGGGTCTTGGATCTGACCTCTCATCTGATATGCAAACTAGTCAGCCATCCCCCTTGACAGTAAGTAAATTTCCTCCGAAGTCAGAAATCTGAACCTGAAGATGGGGTTTATCTGAGAATCTTCCTCCTTTGGAAGGAACTTTATTAGCAAAAAGTGAAGGAATTACCCATGCCCATCTCTCCTTCTACAACCCAGCCATATACAATTGACATTTCCAAAAGGCAGAGTAGCCTTTCCATTTCTTATTTCCATTAGCAGCTGCAAATTAATAACTGTGCCACATTTCATCCTCTTATGTGACCCAGGAGACTTCTTCAAACAACAGACTGAATCAAATTATTAGCTTCTTTGCTTTATCACAGCATTTAGACACTGAGACAGGATTTCTAAGCCTGTTCAGGGTTTTTCTGGTGTTTTCATCTGTTTTGTGGTTGTAGGGTTTTTTTGCTTGAACAACTGCTTATATATATGCTAGCCAAACAAAAAGTAAAAGGAAAATCTAGACTCACATATGTTAAATTTCTAAGTGCAGCAGAACAAAGTACCATGTATTCAAAGTTCTCTGAGAATATAATTTTTCTCAAACTGTATAAAAAAAAACTAATAAAATGGGTGTTTTCCAACAGTTTTACACGTATTACTTAATTTTCTGGGACTTCTGGAAGAGCGAGCCTATGGCATTGCAGAGCAGTAAATTATATGGCGAAAAGTATGAGTACCTACATTTTCTGTAAAACAGTTGAAGGAACTGTAAACAATACAAATGGCTTCCAATTTACCAGCCCAAATCAAAGCTTTTCCAGAACTTTAGTGTGAAATCACTTCCTCAAAAAAGCAGATGGAACCTCTCTCACTTCAGCTGCTGTTAGCATTTACCAGTTGCATTACAACAGGGTTTTGCACAGCAGCAGAGAGAGCCGAGGTGACTGACCTCCCCAGGTCCTGTGAACCGCACGCCAAAACATCTTCTCATGGACAAGCCACAAAAACTTGACAAAGCCCAAGACAGCAACTCTAGGAGCAGTTCCCAGGCAGGACAGTGTCACAGCTCTGTCCTTACTGTTGTCCTCATCGTCCCTTACAAGCTGTGCACATAGCTACCAGCCAAGTCCAGCACACCCTGGCAACGTCAGTCTCTGCTGGCTCCTACGCAGGGATCTGAAGCCTCCGAAAGAGCAGAGCCTTGATGTCACTCTTGTACCTGACAGGGGCAACAGATGTCCCTTGATGTCCTTGAAGCCCTGCACTGGCCAAAGGCAAAGCTGGGAATAGCACTCAAGCCCTGCAAGCCCAAATCCTATTAGGGCACAAGGCTCAGCTGTAGCGTCACTTTTGTCAGGGGTGAGCATAATTACAGAGGTTGGCTTCCCTCCCCGAAATGTGTTGGAGCACAGTGACCCTTTCTTTTGTTAAATGGTAACGATCGAATATATAGTTGCCCCTTAGAGTTTAATTTAAAGTTGGCATGTGAAATTACAGGTGGCTGGTTTTTAATCTGCTTAATCAAATTTCTCCATCTCCTATTTTTAATTCTGCCATCCATAAATTTTATATTAATGGAACCACAGAATGTCAGGGGGTTGAAGGAACCTCAAAAGATCATCTAGTCCAGCCCCGCTGCCAGTGCAGGATCACCTACAGTAGGTCACAAATGTTACATAAAGTGCCAATAAATACTGTTGAAAATGCGTATCTTCTTCCTCTAGCTATTTGCCCTGTTTGTCTACCTTTAATCTGACAAAAGCTATGCGTAATCAGGTTAAATACATAAAAATGTTTTGCTGTTTGCAATGCCTACTGCCAATCCCCAAGGTCATAATTTACAAGGTTCTTAGAGCAACTTACCATTTAACAGCCACCAAAGCAAAGGAATAAAACCTGGACTTTCACTGATGTACTTCAAGCCTTTCAAGTTGATACTCACGTTGTAAAGTGACATTAGCATTAGCCTAGAATCGAAAGATAAAACACATATGAAGACCTTTTATTTCTTTGCACGTTTTGGCATAGGTTACTATTTATGCTAAGCATGTACTGATGAAGAAGCCTATTCTAATAACTTATGTTTCGATAAAAGACAGGTCTCAAATTATATATAAGTGACACTGTGCAAAACCTTGTCTCTACCATTAAATCACATTTTTCAAACATGTGGACAAACATCCCATGTGAGAGCAAGAAAGTCTCATCAAACTCCATGAGATTCATTACATGAAATGTGCAAAACAAGGGCTTAGCTTTATGTGTCTGCACAAGCTATACAACAGAGCTTTCATAGTGACAATCCCCACTGGGCAGACGATCCTCTCAGATAAGCTGTTTGCCCTGGGAGTCTGAAGGAGGGAGAAGAAAGGCATTAGGAGTCCTGGCTCAGCTTAGCATACTCTCTCCTGAGCTGGACTCATCCCTTCTGCTACAGGTGCAAGGCAGAGAAGGGGCCTGGCTCTCCAACCCCTCTGGTTATTGAGGGAGAACCTGCTGTGAAAAAAACCAACTGCTTGTCTCTTAAAATGTCACCACAGGCATTGCTGTTTACTCTGCCTTAGGAATCTGGACTGATTATGTTCAATGTACAAGTGGATGTGGGTTTTTTTTTAAGTCAATAGCACTGGAATTCAATTTAGCTGTAAACTGTGCTCTTGTCTTAGCATAGATCAACAGCAGAGTAACACAGACCAATCGGTACTTTCACCTACACTTCTTCAAAATTGTTTCCAAATAACATTTAGGTCCACTCAATGCCTTTTTTTGTGTGTGTTTTTTTTTCTGCTCAGAAGGTGATGTCTTTCGATCTCTTCTTATGGTCACTGATGTTGAAGGAGGGCAGAAACCATATCCTGTCTTCCAGGTAACAGAGGTCTATGGCCTGACACCTAGAATATATTTCCTTGATTTAGCATTGAGAAAAGCCTAAGATGACATCTCTGAGAAACCAAAACCAAGACTGACTCTTGCATGTCCATGTGTAAACCACAAAATAAAAATACACATAGTAAGTATACATTAATTTCAGCCACATTTTCAAAAGCTTCCAAAACCAGGACTTCCTAATTTATTAGCCTCCTAAAATAGTAAGTTCATTAGTCATTTTGGGGCTGCATACATAACAGGTTATAAATTAAACCAAAGCCTCAAACTCTTCTGGAGAGAGAAAACAAGGTGGGCTGGAGAAGGCTCTGTATTTTGAAAGGACTGCTGTAGTCTGACAATCCCACCTGCTTCTCCCACAGCAGCTCATGTTGAAGTTACTGCAGACGTGAAAAGCTCCAGTTATGACCAGTAACACGCAAAATTTGATACCTATCAGGGAAAGTGAGTTTGACTACGGGTACCCACTCAGCCTTCACAATGACAGAGCTGAGGGCACATCAGCGGGCAGAGGAAGCTGCAAGCAGAAATGGCAGCTCTACCTCTTCATGCAGATGGAGTGCCTGAGTCAGATTTACTTTTAGCTGCTTTCAACTGCCAGCCAAGTATGGTAACTTGGAGCTCAGAATAAGTCTCCTTTTCCAAAGCCGTCCCAAGCACTTGCTAATACTCGATGCAGAGCATTTTGTTATGATATGTTTTGTTATGATATGCTATGATGGATAGTATTACTTTTTATTTCATTTTTAATATGATAACATGTAAGTCAATCTTCTGGGTGATGAAAAGGGAAGACGAACAAGCAGCGCTCCTATAACATTTATGGAACGTGTCATCATACCCACTAACAGCCAGGTGCTGGTTTGCAGACAATATAAGTACTGCAGAAAAGGACTTGGGGGTTACTAGTGGACAAAAAACTGGACATGAGCCAACAACACACGCTTACAGCCCAGAAAGCCAGTCACATCCTGGGCTGCATCAAAAGAAGTGTGGTCAGCAGGTCGAGAGAGGGGATTCTGCCCCTCTGCTCTGGTGAGACCTCATCTGTAATGCTGTGTCCAAAGAGTTGCGGTTGTTTGGCATGGAGAAGAGAAAGCTCCAGGAAGATCTTATAGCAGCCTTCCAGTGCCTGAAGGGGCCTACAGGAAAGATGGGGAGGGACTGTTCCCACGGGCATGCAGCGACAGAACGAGGTGCAATGATTTTAAACTAGAGCAGGGTGGATTTAGATTAGCTATCAGGAAGAAATTCTTTACAATGAGATGGTGGAGCACTGGAACAGGTTGCCCAGAAAGTGCTGGGAGACTCTATCCCTGGAAGTATTCAAGGTCAGACTTGATGGGGCTCTGTCCTTGCTCACTGCAGGGGGGTTGGACTAGATAACCTGTACAGGTCCCTTCCAGCCCAACGTGTTCTATGATTCTATGAAATAGGAATCGGCTGGAACATTCTCCATTCTGGGGCCAGCTTGGCTGCTGCTGTCTCTCATGAGTGTGATAAACCTGCGCTTCACTGCACTGTCACCGTTTCTAGATGAAAGGGAAATAACGTTACTCAGAATGGACTTTACACCTCGCATCCTATTCTCAGACGAGTTCTTATGGCTTAAGCTATTATGCCACCAACAGACTTCTGGACACTCTCTGTGCATGCCTTCAGAATGCAGGGAAGACGGTAACCCACTGCAGGTATAACCCACACTATGTGCTGCACTGCTGTGAATTGGATCACCTAGGCTCTTAAGCAGTAGGAAGAGGAAAGAGCACACGATTACATCTACTGCATCAGCAGCCACTGACAAGCAGTGAGGGGTGCTGTGGAACTGAAATCACAGCTTGTAGAGCCCATACGCTTCTTTTCACACAGCCTCTGCAGCTCTTACTTGGCTTCCAGAGCCCAAGCCTCAACCAAGGAGCACAGCCATAATTACCTACAATCAGCCAGAACAAAAATGATCAATAAAGCAGTATTTTATAACGGAAAGTGTTAACATTTCTTGACAACATCTTTCATCCTTAATCTGTTTGACATTTGCAGTTAGAAATAAAGTGACATAAAGAGATACTGCTGTGTTTGTATTTTTATTTCACTTGTTTGCTTTCTGCAGACAAAAGTGACTAGTAGTGGTGATCCAGGGAAGTGCTCTAGTTTTGGAGTGCAAAAGAAGACGTAACTCACTCCATGAGCCAATGCCGCATATTATTACTAATTAAACACACTCACCTAAGCACAACACAGAAGCACTTCCAGGCCCTTTACACCACCTTCATCTCTAGCACTTGCACATTCTATTAAGTTTTTTTGGTGATAATTATTGCAAAAGCGTTTACTGAAGCAAACCCGACACACATCATTACCGGATAAACAATACTTCCTGGTTTATTTTGCTTTTAATGTGGGGGACTTTTTAATTATGTACTTCATAGTCTCCCTATTCAGGCACACCAAATTTAATTAACATCTTGTACTACTATATCTGTTAATGTTTTCTTTAAAATTGAGAAATAAAAGCACAGCTAAAGCATGTTCTCATGTGCTAAATACATGGGATCAGTACATAAAATGTGCTGCTAGGTACTAAAGTACATATTTTTACTGGATACTTTCAACTGCTACATAAGCAAAGTTGAATATTCATAACAATTTAATTATAGCTATGAACATTTGTTTATTGAGTGCCTAACAATTATAAATGTTGAAGAAACTCTACATAAATGAGAAGAAAACCTAAAGTCTTAGACACCATTGCTACCTCAGCAAGGCAAAGATACCCATGCCATTTCAGTCCCAGCACTCATGCAGATGCCTTGGATGTATTTATTACATACTAATGGACTACAATCGATATTGTAGCAGTGCTGGAATAAATGACAACTTTTCTCTACAATTTTCAAACTTATACACCGGTACAACATAGAATTGGCAGAACTAGAAGAGGAGAGAGAACTCCCCTCTATCAGCTTACTTAGTTTGGTACTTCTGTGTGTAGAATAAGACTCACAGTTTCCCCTGATTTATCACACAGTGAAGAAAAATACTTTTGAAAATGAAAGCTAGAAAAGAACTGTAAAATCTCAAACTGAGCAAAGGACAAACATATATTCGAAAACAATAAAATTTAAAGTTATAGAAAAAAATTGGCTTAAGTTGCCAATGTTCTTCCATGTAATATCATGGTGACGTTTTGAGAAAAAAAACATTGCATTTCCAAAATAGTGTACAGACATTTTCATCCATGAAGGATAGTTTAAAAAATGTATCAGTATGTATGTATTTCAGTGTGTTTGTAAACATTATGTGTTGCCTGATCTAGTCGAGAGGCGTCCCTGCCCATGACAGGGAGGTTGGATTAAATGATCTCTAAGGTCCCTTCCAGCCTAGGCCATTCTATGATTCTATGATTATTTATGATGACTCTAGAATCTGTCTATACATTAATTTGAAATTTCACTACAGTTTCACTACGTTAACTATCATCCCCTTATCTCACAATTGTCTTTCATTTTGTACTGCCTTATGTTCCTTCCAGTAGGGAGAGAAGAGTTCTTCTGACACATCTGCGTATGAAAATGTTGGTTATTTAAGAAGCAGCTAAAAAATCTGACATGCAGAGAACAATTTAAAAACAAACCAACCAACCCTCAAGCCCCTTCTTTGCCAGGATAGGAGAGTACAAAATCCCCAAAAGGGACAGGAAATAGACTTAGTGTTGCAACGGGTTTTAAAAATTGAACAGTGACAGACACGTAGGGAACTCATAGACAAAAACAAACCCAACCACAAATGCAGGGGAAACATTTTGCACTGAAACATCTGAGCAAATTAGGAATCCTTATTCCATGACAAGGCCATGAAGAAATTTCCTTTTTGGCATTTGCTCTAATGTCATAATACAGCAATTCTTTTTCTCAGATAGCAAGTTCAAGAATAAAACGAAAAAATTGCTGGTTCTGTGAAACATTAGAAAACATTATCACTGCCCTCAATTCAAAGTACTGTAACATATGCTCAACATTTCTCACTTATCAAATACCTTGTGCAATCTCTTTTTCAAGTTTTACTCAATTTGTCAGCCTGAGAGGCTGGCCCCTGTCAAACTCCTAGTTATTTCATGGGATTGTTTTATATGTATTTTATCAGTATTGTAGTATGGCAGACAACTTTATACCACCATGTGTAATTCTTCTGCAATGCATGCAGATTTTGAAATGTAATTGAAAAAAACCTCAAACCATCAATTCAAAAGGAAGGCTCTCAAATTACATTGTCCAATTACATTAATACAATTTGAAATGATCAAAAATAATTCATCTGGACCCATAGACACACATTCACTTGAAATATGTGTGTTTGTGTTTGGGAACGATTTCCTCTCCCTCTTCTTCACAAAATAAAGTTGTCTCTTGTTTGTTTGGTTTTTTTGCTGCACAGATTTTCAAACAGTATAGGCCCTCTTCTCGTGTTTTTCTCCATTATATGCATGAAGGTACAAGTTGCCTTTTCTAAGCTGAGATTCTCATCCAAATCTTTGGTTGAGACCTTACAAGAAACACCTTGCTGTTGCAAGAGTTAACTACCCCATGCCAGGTGCTGACTTTCAAAACACCAACATATGGGAAACATAATAAATGACTGACATCAAAGTATCGAACTACTTTCGATAGCACAGGCCGTTTGGCATTCCCCTTGCTACCCAACGAGGAAAGGCAAGAACCTTCAGAGGGCAACTCATTCCCTCTAATGTGAGCTGAGCGGGTGATCATTCAACAGCACCGTCTCCTTCCACCGACTGTGGGAAGGAGCCCAGACAGTTCGCACATACTTGACATCCAGCCTTCTGATAGCAAAGGTTAGGCAAGATAAAACCCATCCAAAGTTAAGACTGAGCCTGATTTCATGCCTATCACGTACAACCTGCCCAAACGCACGCATGGATGCCATCAAGTTACTGTGGCTGACAGGGGTGCTGGCTGTCGGCTGAGCCGTGACAGTTGGCTTAGGTATGAATTCTTAGTGTGTCTGTGTGCGTGTGTGTCCCATTTATTAAAAAACCCACCACAGCAGCTCAAGCCATCTTCCTGAACAAATGAACCCAGTGTACAGGGCAAGTGCCCAGAGCACAGTGGATGAGCAAGTACTCGTTAAGTCATGGCAATTTGCTTGGTCAGGACATATATCCTCAGTTGGTAGCAGTTTTGAGAAAAAGGCAAACATGACAACTTACTTAATCTCTCTCTCAGCTGAGAAGTACAACTTTTCCAGCATCTGAACTCTGTAACACGTCCTTTTCTTTACAACACTGCATCAAAAGGCCCATTTATAGGCATTACCTTTCAAAAAGGTAAGTGCAGGGTGCTTCTGGCTACTAAGTGACATAAACTAATTTCATTTTTACCATACACACAACTCACTTTCTTCACTAAGCAGATGTAGAATTTTACAGTTTTCATATTGGAAGAGAATAACTATGAGCGCACATAATCCACAGCCTGTGTTTTAAAGCTTGACCTCACATCCTCCTTAGCTGACCCTCAACTCACGAGCCCTTTCTGAGGTAGAAAGGTGCATCCCTGCCCATGTCGGTGCTTATGAGACTTCCAAAGATGCAGAAAACCTGGATGAAGCTAGCCTTGTAGCCAAGCCTGGTATATCTGCAAGCAATGCTACAGTGAAAAGAGTTTTCAAAAATTAGGCTTCCTCTCCAAGAAAAGAAATAATGGGACAGTGAGAAAACTACCATCATCACTGTGACCTACACTGCAAGACAACACATTTCATTTGAAAGGAACAAAAAAAGTTGTCATACACTTTAAATTTGGTACAGAGTCCCGGCTTCATGTCTCCCAGAAGGTGCATCATCGTATCCAGTAATTCACGACTTGAACTAACCAAGAACTCACGGCCACATGCCAGCGCAGCAACATCTGTGAGAGAACACAAAACACCATAAAAATTGTGTTTCAAACAAAAGTCTATGCTAATTATCAGAACTACTAAAAAGATACATCAGCTGTGAAGAATGAACTACGGCATCTATATGAACTTGAAACTATATTCATCTAAACAGCAAATACTGAAATAGCAAATTATACCAGTCAAACTCCTTCATAACTCTAGTTTAGTAATTAAAATATTGTTCAGAGTGGCAAGTATCCGAATAGTAACACAGCAAATTACAAACCAAAAGATTAGATTCATCTGCAAATAACGTGGTGCTGAAGCAAAGCTGACTGTTACAGGTCCCACTTGAAAGAAATGACACTTCATATTGTTTTACTATTGCTCAATACAATACACCCAGCCTAACCAAAATTCTTGTGGACATCAACTCAAAAGCTCTTGTCCTACCTCTCTGCAAGCGCCGTATTATTCATGCACAAGCCAAAAGGCAAGAATATTTCTGAAGACCACTGCTCCAAAGCAGCCCTTCCTTTAGTATTTTCCTTTACGCTTGCCTCATAATTTAGGGCATCCTTATGTACAAGAGGTACCTCCCAGCAACCCAAGCTTCTCTGTACTGTGCAACTGGCCAAGTCTTCTCGAAACACGAGACACGGCATGACAGAACTTGATTCCCCGACCTCCCATTCAGGACAAGTTTGGGGATCTGCTGCATGACACTGTTCTTTCACTTCCATGCAGCCTCAGGTTCTCTCTCCTCTGCACATACACCATGATGCCTTTTTTAACCTCAGAATAAGCAGACACACTACGGGCAAAGCATATAGTTAAAGGCTGTTACTGCAATGTCTGCACACACTGACTGCCGTGAGAACTTCTGCTCGGATGTGTTCTAACTTCTCAATATTTGGCACTTTCTGACCACCTCCTCAGTGTTCTTTTAATACTGCTTTCTAGTGTAATACTATTTTACAGCATACCTAGGAGGATTAAACTAGCACCTTCTATACTGTTCATCTGACTGTACCCTTTATCATATTTGAGTTTCAGCAACCTCCTTTCCCAAATTACAGAGTCAAAGAGAAAAAGCTTGGTAATATCAAATTCACGGGCAAAATTTAAATCAGCTTCAGTATAGCAAGATTTCGTTCTGCTATCTTGATTCCTCCTCAGACAGAACCTCAACACCCCCTGCCTTTAACAATTTCCTTTGTTCAGACTTTATTTTTGCTATGGCTTTTTTGGAGTGTTTTTATTTCAGTGAAGCAATTAGAACTGGATTCCGCCTTGGTACAGTAATATAATGCATCACATAACATGTTCAAAAAAAAAGCTGTTAATGCAATTCACTTATTTGTATAAACACCTACTGTTTCATTTACTTTGCATCACGTTCTTAGCATCATTTTGACAGTTGCACAAACGTGCTGATGATGTACCAACCCTATTTCTCATGGCCTTCCAAGCCAAGGGCAGCCATTGCAAGATAGACCTGTGCCTTTCTACTTATTTTCTGATGCTAGAATAATGGAATGTTCGGGGTTGGAAGGGACCTCTAGAGAACACCTAGTCCAATCTCCCCTGCCAGAGCAGGATCCCCTAGGGCAGCCACACGGGAACGCATCCAGGTGGGTTCTGAAAGTCTCCAGAGAAGGAGACTCCACAACCTCTCTGGGCAGCCTGTGCCAGGGCTCTGTCACCCTCATGGCAAAGAAGTTTCTCCTCATGTTGAGGTGGAACTTCCTGTGTTCTAACTTGAATCCATTGTTTCTTGTTCTATTACTGGGCACCACCGAGAAGAGATTGTCCCCTTCCTCTTGGCACCCACCCCTCAGATATTTAAATACATTAATAAGATTCCCTCTCAGCCATCTCCTTTGAAGGCTAAACAGCTCCAGTTCTCTCAGTTTCTCTTCACAGGAGAGATGTTCAAGTCCCTTAACCATCCTTGTAGCTCTAAAAGAGAAGCACTTAGTATGGAAAGAAACGCTTAGTATAGAAACCATGTTTATTACCTTTTACTTCTCTTAGCACTATGAACTGGGGACAGCAAAGGTATAGTCTGTCTGACAGCAAGAAAATACTTAAGACCATCTTTGTAGCTCTAAAAGAGAAACACTTAGTATGGAAAGAAACACTTAGTATAGAAACCCTGTTTATTACCTTTTACTTCTCTTAGCACTGTGAACTGGGGACAGCGAAGGTGTAGTCTGTCTGACAGCAAGAAAATACTTAAGCAGTTTCAAAATACTGAGCACAAACCTTAAGACATGGCTGATCTACTCACACCATCTGCAATTCGTAGACCTTGAAGGTGTTAGCATTATTGGTGATTCAGAAAGTAAATTGTTTGGCATTTACAAACTACGGTGAGCACACAAGACTAGTGGAATGGTCCTTGTTTTACGCCAGATTTAATGGATGTATTAGGGAATTTCAGAAAGCTGTGGCTCTTACCCATGTAATCCTTAACTGTGTCACAGACAGCAAAATGCCCCACAGAAGCATCAATCACAAAACCTGCTAGAACCTTAAAAGACTAGGAAGTCACCTGAGATATTAACACTGATAAAATCATCATCATCATGGCTAGGCTTCGCGAACGAAGATATGGGAAGGGCTCTACCCACACTTGCTACAAGCGTGTTGACGGCTAAAAAGGCTGACGCGGGATAGGCAAGTCCGGTTGCAGCCATATCTACCGCAGCACGTACAAGGCAATACAGAAATTGCCAGTACTCATGGAATGTTATTCTGAGAGATAACATTAACTTACTTGTTACAATCCCTGCCAGAGCTAACACAAACTGATTTTCATCAGAATTCAAATCCTGCTGTTTCATGTCTTCACTTAATGACTTCACAAAGCTCTCCATGGTCTGTGCAGTGATTGTGAAAAACTTTACTGCTTTACTCTGTAAGTGCAGAGAAGAAAAAAAGATTATACAGACTACAGCAACTATTATTAGACAGGACAGTAAAACTGGACAATTTTCAAAATTACTAGAATGTCTAGTTACTTCAAAAAACAACAGAAAATAGCAGGTATGCACCGACATGTTTGATCCCCTAACAATTGAAATCATGACCTCAGAAGAAAATGGGACACTACTCAATACTACATATATTTATAAAATTAAACTATTTCATATTTACCTTCTAAGCCCACAATATATATCAAAGAGCAGAATTAAAGCTTATTCTCAAAAGTGATTTGCAACAGCTGCACTAGTGTTTCACGTTTACCTGGGCTACTATAGTAGCTTTTGTCAAAACCCCACCCCACTGAAGAGTGGAAAGCACCCTGATGTTGTCGCATGAATTTCCTAAGAAAGCTAATGAAATATCCAGTAAAAAGAAAAAAAAAAAACAAACATTACTGGATCTTAACAGGATTCATTAACTGCTCAATACAGGATGAAGAACAGTGAGCTGTGCAAAAATTCTTTCGAAAAGGAAATGGGAGTCTCTCCTGGGTCACAGGTTGAACTTAAGTCAGCAATGTGATGTGAGAAAAAAGATCATCACGTCAGAGCACACAACCAGGAGCACAGCCTGTGATGATGTTACACAGTCTCCTCCCCTCAGCTAGAACACTGCTCCACTTTGAGGTATCTCAGGCAATGTGGCAGCCACCTGGTACAAAGCTCAGAGCATGTCAAAGAGCCTGGTCAGAAGCGCAGACAGAGCGCACAAAGAAGGATGGAGAGAACCGTTTCTGTTCGTTAATAATTCTGACTCGTAGAACATGTCTGGAACACTACTTCACCCAGAGGATGTTGGTTCTCTTAACAAAAATAGCACAGCAAAGAGCTCATAATGCCAGGTTTCTCAGTGTGTTTAATAATTTTGCCAGTTGTTCCACGAAGCAGCTGAAATATTTAGTGATTCCCTGCAGCAACCCAGTGGGACAGCCCAAGAAATGCCCAAACTTTTATTCATTTTGCAAAGTGACTAGAAATTTTAATATTCTGTCAAAACTGCTGCTTTCACAATATGTGCAAAACTACCGGTAACATTTATTTATTCCTCTGCTGCTGCGCACTCATCACATCAAAGACGTACAGTTCCTGTGCGGTGGATCCAGCAACAGGACATAAAGAGCAGGGTCAATCAACACTCACTATCTTCACAAATGACACTGTGGTCCCAGAATAACAAGAATGAAGGGATCGTGGGGAAAGCGAATGGAAAAAATGCATTCTTCTGCATGTGTTAGATGTATTTTTTTATACTTACACCTCAAAGCTGGCAACTGTAACACAAGCAGTGACTATAGTTCAAGAAGCAGAGGGCACGAGAGCTCTTAGAAAATGAAGAAAGCCTACTACAGCAGACTAGTATAAACTATTAGGAACATCCTAAAATATTAAGCACCAAGTAGCTGGTATGTTGCACAGAGAACAAGCAAAACCCTTGAGGTGCTGCTGGGTGTCCTCTCCACTGAACCTTCTTTACAAAGAGCCATTAATTAACTAGTGGTGAGGTCTGAAGAGCTGCAGCAGAGACTGATCAGGTTTATAAATAGCAAACATTACACGCTCTGCCCAGTCTCTTATTAACTTGACAGTATTTTCATGGGACTGAAGAATGTCTCACCCACAGACACAGTGATAAGGATAGTTCTGAGCACAGCTTGAGCTCAGATGGCTCAATGAACCGTTCACTGTCCAAGTAACTGCCGTTTGAAAACATCGGTTAGTATGCAAAATTGCTGCCACGAAATACAAAAGCATTGTCACCACAGCAGGTAAATGAAACAGCAGACCACCTTGTAGGCTCCAAAATTTCCCAAGATGAAGCAAGTCTTGATGTTGTTCTGAAATCTTATCTTCAGTTTCGCATTTCCATGCAAGAGCCCCATCGAAGGTTTGAAACTTCTGCTTGAAGTTTTTTGAAAAGACATCTAAAGCAATCTAATAGTAATTAATTTACTTCTCTTTTGGCACGCACCAAGTGCGCTCCTCAAAAACTCTCTCCCGTGCTGCTTCTCTGGATGTTTCTTCAAGTTCTCTCTAGAAACATCATACATGGGCAGAGACAGCAGGCATCTCTCCCTCACTGCCCTGAAAACTGCTTGTGCTACATTTCAAATTCGCTGCTCAAGTTTTGACCTTCCCAACTCGTATGGACACGAATGGCACATTGGTCCCAAACATCAATTCAGTCAATCTGCATTATAGAACTGTATGAGAGATCTGATTCTGTATCTGTGCAAAGACTGAAAAAAAACTTGTGCATTGTTTCCTAAGGCATGAAATGACTTTGAATTGATGCCACTCTCCCCACATGCTTAAATATGAGCAACAGTTTAAAAGCACTCTTGATGTTCTTACACATTTCTGTAGTTCACAATACTTTCTCAGAGGGGGAAGATGCTACAAGTTGTACAACTTGTCAAAAAAAACCAAAACTAACCAAAATCTTCATATGACAAATCTCCATCATTTTTTTAATAACCTGAAACATTGCTAGTTGTAATCTGTGGTTGATGCAATGTTTTACAATCCATTCGTTTTTCCTAGTAGTCCTGTTGCAAATCCAGTCATGCTGCTTACAGTGTTTGGTGCACCATCACAAGAAAATGATGTCCAAAAAACGTTGCATTGACCTTCACCAGAAGTATAGCAGTTCAATGAACTCTAATGATTGCTGAGAACTACTATAGTAGGAGTATTTTGCATTTCAAACAAATCTAGAAACAAAAGTACTGTCTCTTCATAGTTGGGCTGTTTAACCCTTATACACATCATCATTGTTATGGGAACCATACCATTTCAGTACTGTTTCAAAAGTCAAATAAAAACAGCTAGTCACTAAATATTATTCTGAAAGACTAAATACTGTTCTGAAAATGGCATTTTTACAGGGGTTTTTTTTGTTAGTACCTTTTTTCTTCAGTAACTTCAATCATCAGAATTTATCACCAAAAGGTAGCACTGTACAGGTTTTTAATCAGAGAATCAGAGAATGTCAGGGGTTGGAAGGGACCTCTAGAGACCATCTAGTCCAGCCTCCCTGCCAGAGCAGGATCCCCTACAGTAGGTCACACAGGAACGCACCAAGACGAGTTTTGAAAGTCTCCAGAGAAGGAGACTCCACAACCTCCCTGGGCAGCCTGTGCCAGTGCTCTGTCACCCTCACAGTGAAAAAGGTTTTTCTAATGTTTTTGCGGAACCCCCTGTGTCCCAGCTTGTACCCATTGCCCCTTGTCCTGTCATTGGACATCACTGAAAAGAGCCTGGCTCCATCCTCCTGACACTCGTGCTTTATGTAATATCCAATATAAAATTATATTTTTTTTTTGGTGCATCCAAACTGGAAAACCTCGTACAAACACAATATCACTTACCACAATGAACTAATTTTATTCACTCAGCTTCTCAACACGCTGTTGAAAAAGCAAGCCAGAAGAAACTGTGGCATCAGTTCGGGCACATTAAATACAATAATTCCTTCTCATGTTGGTTGTCACAAGACTGAAACATATTTTTATTCAGGCTTGTTCCTCTCATCCCTCCTAATTCTGTCACCTGTACTTAGCAGTGAAACTGTGTTAGCTGTAATATTACTATTGTCTTTAACTGTTTGTTTTCTTTTTCCAGACAAACTACCTGTCTATATTTAACACTGAAGATTTCCTAAGATTCACTAGAGTCAAAGCAGCTAGGTTCTCTAAATTTCCAAGACTCATGTAAATATTAAGGCAACATAAAGATTTAAAGGAGTTGAGAATTGACGAATCAATCTTCCTTCCACAGAAATAGCTCCTCCAATCTCTCTACAGGCATGGGAACTGCTGCACATGCCAAGAATTGGTTTCTTCTTCTGTTAGCTTGCGAGGATATTTACACCATGCTAGCTGTACCCTTGCTTCCAGGTTAGCTGTGTGTGGTGGAAAACAGGTAATCCTTGCTTGGTAAAGTAAAAATTAATTACTGTCTTTATTTCTAGCCTACTTCATATCACAGTTCCAACACTTCTTAAATGAGAGTGGATGATTCCCAAAGAATCAGAAAACATTTTTGCTGTCCAGTTAATTTCTGAAATAAGTCTGTTCTAGAGCAAGGTCCTTATTTTAAAGGCCTAACACACCAGTAAGTATTCACCTGCCATACTTACTCCTCCTAGAATGGTTTTAACAGCTTCCTCATTGCTAGATACACCCCACATCAACGTGCACACAGCTGCACCCATTTCTGTGCAATACTCAGCTTGCTGCAGGAGCTGCTGCTTGGCCTCGTTCAGCTGCTGGCGGAGGTTTAGTTTCTCCTGAAAGAGTGGAAGGGAATTTTGGTTGCACTTCACGTTAGCCAAATCACATTTCTAGGCTAAGGGACAGAAAAAGAAACAACATCATGGCCACAGGTGAAATGAGGAGGGGAGGGGAGGGAAGGTGGCAAACTCACAGCAGTTGCAGTTACATACCCTCTCTCCTGAGCTATATCTAAACCGTAAGTACACTGTGGAGGCTGACAGTAACCAGAAGCCTGTCCACAAGGTCAGGCCAAGTGACCCACCGGGACTGGCTGGCACCTCGAGAAGTCTGATAGGAGCCTCTACTCCTCCTAAGCAAATACTTATGTGTCTCTCTGAGAGAGAAGCGATTTCAGCATCAGAGATCAGCCTTTCCAGACACTTTACAAAAGATATTGGAAATATCTTTGAAAAAGGGAAGGTTGTTATATTTTTCAGAACAGTCTTCTGCCTTAGCCAACACAGTAGAGTTGCTGGATAACTAATCTGTCCCACTTTTTTGCTATTGACATATTCCTGATCAGCAGTGGCAAAGTAAGACAGAGTACCTGGGAAAAACACAAGTCAAGTCTGAAGTTTGGAGTGCTTTTTGTACTAAGAAAGCCCAAGCACCACTGCGCATCTGCCCCTTGAGTGAGCTGCTCACCGGTCATCCTTGCCACAAGGCATAAAGAGAGAAGGCAGTTCAGCACAACCAGGACCTGATTTCAGTTTGGCAGTACTTTTTTTTTCTGATCACGTGGAAAGTTGGCCAGAAGAATACTATGAGATTAGGTATCTTGCTGGCTTCCTCCCAACTGCCACAGGGGCAGCGAAGCTGCTGCACTTCTCAACTCAGAGCTTATGCAGACTGAGATAACGGCAGGGTTACAGCAGCCTGTGGGCTCTTGGGTGGGTGGAGGCTCCTCACTAAGTCTGAGTAGGGTGGTATTAGAGAGTGCTGCAGGGGAAGATAAAGGCCAGTCAAGAAAAAATGAAGATGCTAACTCAAGTATTAAAAGACAAAGAGACACTCACAGATCACACCATTTCAAAAGAACAGAAGGATCTTGCTTTGCCCATTTTGTGGGCATGGCATTTTCAGATTTACTGCAGAAAGCATCCTCCTCAGACCAGCTTTCTGTGTGTTTAGCTATCAGGATCAAATCTAGGGAAACGAGAAGTAATCTTTTCTATGTCAATTTTGAAAGCAAGTAAACAGATCAAAAATCTTTCAAACGTGAATTCCCATCAAGATAATTTTAAAATAAGTATCTTGTCACTTCAGGGGTTCACCTCAACATTCAGTTTTGAGAACTTGGAAAGAACAGAAACAAACTCATCCAAAAATTTCTGTGACATGGTATCAACCAGTACAAAGCTGCTTCTAATTCTGTTTGTCATCAATTACCTACCCAACCCTCTGTATCATACCTGACAGCCTGATTTGAACTGCTTTATCATGCTGTTAATGGAACACACAGGCTAGGATGCGAGAAGCTCAAAATAAATTTATGAAGCACATTTCTGCGCACATTTACTCCCTGGAGTCTCTTTCACCTGATAGTTTAATATATGCAAAAGACTGACACTTGCTGCTGGTTGCCTAGGCACAGAAGTCCCAGGAAAAGTCTCTTTATTTCTTCATACTTTGATCATTTTTAAGCAAGTTGGCCAAATGTTATCGTTTACTTAACTCACTACCAGACTTACCAGCTTTTCTGCCACCATGTGCATCAGGCACCTTCCTGTCTAACCCCTATATTGTCCCTGCCTTTCACTGCTGCACTGTCTTTGTCTTAGAGAAAAGTATCTTTTAATACATTTTATTTTCATTTTGCATTTGCATTCTAATACTAACAGCAAGATGTAAAACTCGGTAAATCCAAAGCTAGATCCCCTAACAGGGGATGCAAAGCTAGCACAAGAACTGCTAGAATTTTTAATAGATCAAAAGCAACATCAGAACAAAGGTATGAAGCAAAGGAAACAAAATAGTACATTCAAAAGCCAGGAAAATAAACGGAGCTTGCAAAAGCAAGTAACCTAGCTGGAAGCAAGGCTCCTGAGAGCTCACATCGTGAAGCAGCCACTGTGCTATGCAATACCACCACCTTCAGGAAAGGGTCAAGGCAAAAAAATACAGCAGTGCTTAAGTACGTAAACCAAAAAGACAGACAAAGAAGACGCTAGCCAAGAGTAAAGTGTGCACTTCAAGTTTTGCTCACATTCAGAAAGCACAGCAATTCCCCAATCAGTGATACAGCACTGCACTGAAATTCTGGAATGTAAAACGTTGATTTATGATCCCCTGGGAAAAGGGCACGCCCCATATAGAAAATGCATTTATTTTGTTTCTTTCAGTGAACCGTTTACTTTTCCTTCAGAAGATACATATGTAGAAAATAGTTTAGAAACTATACACAAGCATGCCTATAATAGAACAGCAAACAAATGAAAAACACCAGGCAAAATGATTAACAGGGACAAAAATCACACATGGATATACACCATCTTCTTTTATCCTGAAGAGCTAAAGGATTTCACAACGTATATAAGCACAAGCCACTCAGACAAACACAACTTTTGTGACATCTAACAGAAGCCATTTAGACACCCAGTATACACTACACAACAAAGATATGGAGAGCTTTGATCAGGAATACCACGACAACAACTACTCTAAGTAAATTATCCATGCTTTAAGTAGAACTTGCATCCAAAAGAAATTACAAACCTAAACCACTTGCCATGAAGAAAGGGTGAAACTTACTGATATCTAAAGCAGCAACACTAAATCTTACCAAGATTTCATCCTGGATGCTTATACAACTAAAGAACTGGTTGCACGGCAAAACTAAATGAGTACCTATTGCCGACCTGCGATAGCTGTCCCAGAAGATACTTATTTTCAAGCAAGGAATATCCAGACAGACAAATATTCCATTGTACTTTACATTTGTATCAAACTTCATTCCAAAATGACTTGTCCACACAGTTGTGCCCCAAAAAAGCATGTCTGAACTCTTTATTTATTCTTCTTTAAAAATGAAATAACTTCTGCAGATTCATTTGTCTTTGTGCAATCCCAGGGCTGGCAGATGCTAACTCCAGAATCTCAAAGTGACATTCTGCTGACTACTGAAGATAGCTATCGGCTCCAAGGAAATGAATTTTTGCAGCAATCGATCACAACTGATTGTCACAACTCTCAAATATTAAGCCACTAATATGTGTGATCCTACTGGAACCTCAACTGCTTCACAGAAGACCCACAGTCTGAGAAGTCATAGTCTTTGCAATTCCTTCATTGTTAAAAGTCTCCTCTCTTGTAATCACTAAATTCAATATTGACAGAGCAAAAAGGAGCCCTATAATTGTTCTTTCACTCACAGCTCTACATGGCAATTGGATCAATAGGTGCATTGAGAAAGGCTATTAAAACTAAACAAAGGTACACAGCTTACAGCAAGCCAGACGAGAAGCCGGTTGCATCTCGTACATTGCATTGCTCACAATATCTTCTATTGTCCTCTTTGAAAACACATTATAATTACATTAAATTCAAAAGAACTGATTCTGCGAAGGACCTTTTGATGCCAGCTACATCACAGTCTTCCCAAACAGCCAATGTTTTACTTACAACCTGTTAATATAAACAAAATGCTAACAGTTGATTGTTAATTTTCCATAGACCAAACAAACCCTGAATCCAAAATCCCAAACAACCGCACCTTGCACAGCAGGGAAGTTAAGAGGGATCTACGCAGTTACACAAGAGTTACTTACACAAGTGGGATACAGACTGTCAGTTTTATCTCTGTTTGTACACACTGAACACATTTTGGGACTGCACAGTATTATATTTTGTGTAGCTACAGTATTGGCCCTTTTGCTCTAGAAATACGAAGGGGAAAACCCAACAGTTATGAACATAAGTTCACTGCCTCATCACTCAACTATAGGACTAGAAAACCCTGATTGTTTTTCAAGCTAGTTTGTGTCATGAACACGAAAAACTGATCATTGCAGCTTTTGTTATTAGAACTTAAGGATACAGATAACAATATTCTGACAGCAAATCTACCTTCTTCTCTCTCATGCAATCTGCCTGCGCTGTTTCCAGGCGGGCTCTGAAGTGTTCACAATCCATTTTCAGCTGCTCTATTTCCTCCTCCTTTTTCTCCATGTCTGTGATAGGATAAATCAGACAAACGAAGTAATAAGTTATGACCAATGGGCTCACACTAAAGAAAAAAAGAGCCCACACAGTGCAACATTAACGCGGTGCTTTAACTATTAACTTGTGTCAGACCACCTCCTCGTGGCTAAACGGGTACATCGCAATTTGCCACATTTTCAATAGTTCTTGGAAGAAACTGAACACGTTTCTGATTTAAAATGGGGAAAACTTAAAGAATCACATTTAGCTGTTAAATACTGTGCGCCGATAAGACACCCTTCTGGAACTGAGCTCGAGCTCCTCAGTGATTTTTAAAATTTACTTAATTTTCTACTTTTTCTGTTTGTTTTCATGACAGTTTTCATGTT
The DNA here is from genome assembly GCF_000703405.1 of Apaloderma vittatum. Taxonomy (NCBI): domain Eukaryota; kingdom Metazoa; phylum Chordata; class Aves; order Trogoniformes; family Trogonidae; genus Apaloderma; species Apaloderma vittatum. The sequence continues at coordinate 30,077 of NW_009705432.1, forward strand.
TGGCTTGTTTGAAATTCAGTTGAGTACAGTAAAAATCTAAGAAAAAGAACAAGATCATCCAAAGGGAGTGTTTCAGTATAAAATATACAAATTACGTGAATAGTAAGAATGAAATACAACTACTCTAAACATTTTAAATTGTTTAAACATTATGTCAGTGACAGGCAAATTTTACAATTCCCTTAAAAAATACTTTCTGATGTTCTCAGAAACACATTCCAATTTAGACACTTTATTTTAGTCAATGGAAAACAAGTTTAAAGTATTGTACTTCACTATTATGATGTCTGTTTTTAAAAACCCATTTTGAAGGATAATTTTAACAACTGTTGTATATTGTATTTCACCTTACAAATCATGGTTCCAGATGCTTAGTATTGATACAGAAAAAAAAAGAAACACATTTAGGTAATTCCAAAGAATAATGTCCAAACAGCATCTACTGTAATTCTGATTAGCTTAGAAAAACAGGTTACACCGCACTTCGGAGTGCATATCAAATTCAGTCATAAGACGGTAATATTAACAAAACCAGCCCTTATTATCTAAAGAACTTGGATTCTGAAGCAGGGAATGGATTTGTTGAGTTTCTGAGGAATAACTGATAAGTGGCAGAAAACTTTCTTTCCTTCTATCAAGTAAAGAAAAATCAGACCCATGCACCCATTGCCATGTGGGTGTGAATTTTAATTACTTGATAGTAAGACATCTTGACTATGAGTAGAGCATGTTCTGCTTACCAATAGCAGATCAAGAAACTGTTTAGTCTTGCCAGTTAAGTACATGCAGTGAAAATCTCTCACTGCGATGAAACGAGCTCTCCTGAACAAGAATCACTTCCTGCCTTTGAGGGGATGGATCCACTCTGAATCCAGCGTCAGCACAGCATGCAGACACACAAAGATGCCACATCTTTCAGTGACAGACTTCAAAGGTCCTGGAACCAAAACTGAGACAGAAGGGGAATAATATTCAACTCCTGAGTGTTCATACAATGTTACCTGTTCTACTTTTTCGGTCTTCCAGATAAAAGAAGTTATGTGTCAACCTCCTAAGGTATCACAATGTTTTATGTTGAAGGGAGAAAATGAAAATAGTAAAAGGGTAATATTGGAAGCCACTCCACCAAGCAAAGCGGCAGCTTTCAGTATCAACTTGGACGAGCACAACAGTATGAAATGGCACCCTTACACAAAAAAGGAAATATGTAACTTTACCACTGCAACAGTACATAAGGCTCTGGGAAGAAGTAGCATTTGCCTCCAAAGTAAGACAGCAGCCTCAAAAGCAGAACAAGGCACTGGGCACAACTAGGCAGCCCACACTTCAAGTGTGAGGTGAACTCATTCTCTTCCACACTGTATGTCACATGAAGAGATTTTTCTGGGCCAGAGACCTAATCTCAAAGCTCTGAGAGAAAGAGAACTGATTATAATGACAAAGAATGCCAACAAGTGATTGAATTCCAACTCTACTGATCCAAATGCTAGATCAATGTTAAATGCAATTTTTAACGTTTCCCCAGTGGACTGAGGTCCACTAAACATATGCATAGCAATACAGAACACTTGTTGGAGCTATTTTTCTAGGATTCCTGGAATCAAACACTCTTCCTGAGGAGGGTAGTAACAACAAAAGAGACCCTTCCTTTTTAAATGAATAATTGCCTTGGCAAAAGCCTTAGTGAAGACCATGATGCCATCCCCAAAAGTAGGTGTTGGTTGCATTGACCATTGTCAGCTCAGATCTCAGGTACCACCTATGGGATGATCCCAGAGCAAGGCCTAGATATAAAAGGAAAACATGCAAAAATCTGAGGGTTTCTGAATACTATTCAAGACTCCATCAGTCTCACAGTGTGGTGTTCAAAGTCTCTAACGATAATCTGCACTTCTTGTGGAGCATGAGAACCTGCTAGCCATTTTGTGTTTACAATACTTAGAAAACTGCAATAAGAAAGCCTACAGAGATGGGCAAATAGCCCATTAGGCTTCCATAAAAACAACATGAAAAAACATTCCTGGTAGCTGCCAGGCTTCCTATAAGCCTCACATGCCAACAGAAAGAGGCTGTATTTAGAGCACTGCATCAGAGAGCTCACCATTTGGAGACTGAAGACTGCTCGTGTCCCTGTGAGGCCCAACCTTTTGTGAATTGTCTGCTCCAAAGCTTCCTTTCAGTCATTTCAGCAGAGCCTTATGACGTACTGCAGATGTAGGAGCAGATTGGAGTAGCAAAAATCACCACTTGACTTGCCTGGCTGTTGGGGCAAACAGCATCAAGAGCCTGAACAAATATTTAAACCACCTCATTAACCACAAGCAAAATCTCCACTGCAATGATATACTCAAAAGAGTTCAAAGGCTGGCTCAGCCTCAGGTGCTCCTTCAAAGGACCCAGATAATGCTGGCCAGTCAGCAGAACATTTGAAGAGAAGTCTTAAAATCCCCACATTTGTGCCACTAGCGTGCTCTCTGAAGGCTCTGACAGTGTCTCCTTCACGTCTGGTACAAGTTGCATAAGAAGAATCAGTAAAAGAAATCTTAAGACTGAGCACTGATGAAAGTAGGTGAAACAAGGATCTGACTAGTTGAGGATTTTGATCACTTAATGCAACTGGAAGCAGTCCTTGATGGCTTGCAATAGTATAAAGAGAACACTGCACACCCTTCATCACCTCTTGTGACAGGTAGGATGTCTCGACTGGCAGCAGAGGAATCTTTCCAAAGAGTGGATCTTCGGAGCCAGCTGGAAGCTCTGCCTCAATATATTACCTGGTATTGGAGACAGTCCTTGAGGCTCTATCTTTCTCAACGTTAAGCAGCTGTTGCAAATTAATGTTCAACCAATCATTTGATATTCTAGAAGAAATACGTTCCCTATAATCTGTCTTGGTGCTTGTCCCATGTCTTTTCCGACAAAACCAATTCCTAGGAGAACAGGCAAACTATAGTGCCACATGTAAGCTACAGGACAGGGACGGGCTGACCCAGATTTGGTCCTGATGGCACATTGGCAGTGGTACAATTTATGAAAAAATAACTCACAGAGAATTGTACACTGAAAAACTGGACTTGGGGACAGCAGTAAAAAGATATTTGTAACAGTGTCTTCAACTTTTTTTTTATTTACTACAAATATTTACGGCAATAAAAGCATACAAACTAACAAAGACAGGCTAAATACAACAATATTATCTTTTTTTTAAAAAAATTAACTTTTTATCCACAGCTATTTACCACAATTTTTCCTTTTGCATCTCAAGGGACATTTTAAAAACCAGAATACCGTTGCCTTTTCTCAAAGAGATATTGCATTTTTCCTCACACAGCTTCCCTTACTGTCTGAACTAAGTATGTTTTTATCTAGAGTAAAATATTTTCAAAGATTAATTTGACACATCCAATTATTTCTAATGCAGTTTTTCATTTTCTTGATTCCAAACACATTAATTTACCAAAGCAGTCAATGACCATCAGTTTAACAGAGAATACCTCCACAAACTGTACAACAATTTGTAGGGGCATGTCTCTAAGCAGTTTTAGTAGAAACACTTAAGAGTCTATAATGTGCTACTACTCACTTGATTCAAGAGCATCCAGTTTCTGGAATGTCCCCAGGATATCCCCATTTACTATTTTGGGTAAGAAATCCCGCAGTTGCATAACCTCAGTCGTAAGCCTTTCCAAATCCCTCCTTCTAACTTTAACGAATTCCTCTTTGGTGTCAGCCTTCTGAAAAAAAAAAAACCAACCGAAAACAAACCAGCCAACAACCAAGCAAAGACACTGTTATAGCCTTGCAGTTCTTTTCAGCTTGAATCCCTTCTTTCAGACAAAAATACTCCTCTGTATTACATAATTTCAGAAATTCATAACCTTTTAAAGAGAACTATCCAGTAATAAATAAAACCAAAAGTCTCCAAGACGGATTCATTGACTGTAATTTTTACCGCTCTGGCCTAAAGCAAACCATATTGCCTCTCTGCATCTGTTTCTTCACCTGAAATGTGCGCAGTGCACCTCAGAACGCTGTAAAAATTGACGTTCACATTTTAAAACGTAAGCAGCCATGCATATGCCACTCTATGGTTTTGAGACTGTTGTAAAGGATATAATAACTCAGTTTTTTAATTACAAATATTTGCAAGATCCTCATTCACCTTGCTAAACTACAACAACTATCTTACAGGAAATTGTATTTTTTTTTCAAAACAATTCATATTTTCTAAGGAGCAAACAATATTTGCAACAGTTCACAAACCAATTCCACATAAAAGTAATTTAATCCTCAGTTAAGACAAAAAATTCTTAGTAGTTTCCTGTTCCGCCAAACTATTGCTATAAAATTAATTCCACAGTTGAAGAGAATGTGCATAAACTCTTAAATTATATAGAAATTTCTGCACCAAAAAACTCTTAAAGTCCAATGTCTGACATAGGTGTGTGGGCACACTGCTATTTCTTAAAAAAGCTACAGTTTACACAGAGACATAAGGAAGATTTACTGCTCTTTGCCTAAAGCAATAGTCACCTAATACACTTTCACAAAGTAAAATTATAATATCTTAGTATTGTTTTGCACTGCATTGAGAATGGTGCAGAAAAAAATTAGATCCTTTAGGCTTCACATCTTATTCCAGAGGGAAGAAGGTACTACAGAACAAGAAACTATCTCCTACAGGTACAAAAGGTGCTATTCCCTCAGTGTTTTTGAGTCCAGTTGCACAAGACAAACGGAGGTCATTATCACTTGTACAGACAATGCTACCCTGGCATTTCTATCCTTTCCAACCATTGTCTACAGTTCTCTCTTTCTGCTTCTCAAAGTTAAACATTTCCTTTCAGTTTTGCTTCCCACTCTGTTTCTTTCCCAGCTGTCTTTCAAACTCAGACAGTTGCAGGGACAGAACAGGCCAGTTCCAGCTTTCCCAGCTCAGAGGCATCAGAGCTGCAATAAAGGTATGGAAGAAAGATTTTACTTTTAACTTGAATAGTATGCTCTAAGCTGGATCATTATTAGGAAGTGTTTATGGCAAAGTTAGCACAGCCACATACCATCATGTTACATGATTCAGGAAAAAAACAACTTATTTAGGTCTCAAGAAAGTATGGAAAAACAAATAGCAACAGAACCTTATAGAAGAGAACTATCTGCAAGTCAGCAAGGTCAGATATGAATGAGAGAGACAATTCAGTATTGCACAGAATTATGGTGCAAAATTTAGGATAAGCATAAAACCAGCACTGTTCGCTGGCAAAAGTTAAATTCAAATAAAATACACTACTGAAGTATGAGGACTGAGAGGTGAAATGTACAGCATATAAAAAAAAATCCAATTTATAATTCCCAACATAAAGCCAAATCTCTCCAATACTGCAGTTCCGATAGACAAGTTTTACTTTCTCTGCTTAAGCAGCTACTCAACATCTGCCCCCACTACAATAATATGTTAAATAAATATAGGCAATGGAAAATCGTAGTTTTTCTGTCCATCCCCTTAAAGTAATGGCAGGTGACTGAAAGCAGGAAATTTTATAGAACCACCGAATGGTTTGAGTCAGAAGAGACTTTGGAGATCATCTAGTTCCAACCCCCCGCCATGGGCAGGGACATCTTCATAAAACAAAAGCCCCATCCAGCCTGGCCTTGGACACTTCCAGGGATGAGGCATCCACAGCTTCTCTGGGCAACTTGTGCCAGCGTCTCACGACAATCATGAAAAAAGAACTTCTTTCTGATATCTAGTCTAAATCTACCCTGCCCTAGTTTAAAACCATTGCCCCATATCCTGTCACTACATACCCTTGTGAACAGTCCCTCCCCAGCTTTCCTGTAGGCCCCTTCAGGTACTGGAAGGCTGCTGCAAGATCTCCTTGGAGCCTTCTCTTCTCCAGGTCGAATAGCCCCACTACATCCTCACGGACCTCTTGCACAAGAGTCACGTTATCAGTTATGTACCTCAGCTCACGGCTGGCACGATCCCTTGCAGGCCTGGCACAGGGCTCAACCGGGCAGAGCTCCGCGCTGGGAAGGAACCCCCAGCAGAGAACCA
>NW_009705433.1:0-13198 GCF_000703405.1 Apaloderma vittatum
AGATATTAAATCTAACAGTTGACATTTAGGGATCTGCTTCGTCAGTGAATCAATTTATTTCACAGCACGTAAGTGCTGGTGGAATATGAGATATATTGGAACACTGAAGTTGTTAGCACAGGGCTAAGGGATACCACGTTGGATGTATAGGAAACCAGCACCATTTCAGTCAGAAACTATAGGCCAGACACTATATCTTAGGGCATCCCAGATAGCACTGGGCACTTTATTTTAGATCACTGCATGTTCAGCTGATCCTGTGCATTGCCCAGCCCATGTCTCGTGCCAGACTGTGACCCAAAACACTTTTGTCCTCGGCATACCGTCCCCTACAGAGCTTTTGATTTTAGAGTATTTTTTCCACACAGATTTGCTCAGCTACATCAGGTGACTCTTTCCACTGGCATGTGAAATACCATCTTGAAGTGCAGTCAGCACAGCAGGTAAGGGAGGGTGGATCTTGTTAATGGTTCATCCTTCCAAATAGCCATGTCAGCACTTCGTAGCAGTGAGTTTCAATTTTTGCTTAAAATATGGATCCAGCAACGCTGCCAACTTACATTTATCTCTGTCATTGAGCTTGTCAGCCACAGCAGGCGAGGACACAATTCAACTACTTCTCTTCACTGGTGTTTAAGCCATGAATCCCTTTGACACAACATTGCTATTTATTCCAGCAAATGACAATAAAGGAGTAGTATCAACATTTGAGGAGAGACATTTCACTGAACGGAACAGTCCTACGTATTTCCTCCTAAGTGATGTCCACTTTCCTACCTATCAGTTAAGTATTATCATCCATTGAGAGGGATTTCTTATTAGTGGCCCTGAAAAAGCCCTGGTAAGGCTTTATCTAGTATACTGTCCTGTCTCTGCATCACCATGGAAGAGAAATTACAGAGGTCTACAAGGAAGATCAGAGGGAAAAGGTCTCCCTGTTAAGAGAGGACTAGAGGATCTTTGTTTAGTCAGTGTAATAAAACAAACTATGAAAAGAGAAGGATGACAATCGATTGGGGCAAAAAAATAAACCTGGGGAATGAGAACTAAAGGCCCAAATAGTTTTAATGTCAGCTATGAAAAGTGTAAGACTCAGAGACACAGAGAGCTGTGACCTGTTGCTTTAGGCAATGATTCATTGTGATCATGTGGAACGTTACAGATTAGGCTGCATTCCTTTAGGGCTGTCAGAAGCCACTACTTGGCCACATATTTTACAGAGTTACAGTGTCATAGATTACATGTGGTCTGCGTATGTCAAAGCCAACCTCTGCAGAAAGTTGACAAGGTCATACACATATTGGTTGTTACTTCTGATAGCTTAGAGGTCAATATTGATGGCATATATTGCATGTCGTATCGTCTGATGTAATCCTTATAGCCTTACTTAGAGTAAAAGGAACATAGTGGACAGTCACATCCAGAGGGTTGTGGTCAGTGGACTGATATCCAGATGGAGACTAGTGACAAGTGGTGTCCTTCAGGAGTCCATACTAGGACCGGTGCTGTTTATTATCTTCGTCAGTGACATAGGCAGTGGGATGGAATACACTCTCGGCAAGTTTGCGGATCTCATCAAGCTGAGTGATGTAGTCAATGTTCCAGAGGTACAGGATGTCATCCAGAGGGAAATGGACAAGCTTGAAAAAGTGTGTTCATGTGAACTCCATGAGTTTCAATGAGGCCAAATACAGGGTCCTGCACCTGGGTCTGGGCAATGCCTGGTATCGATACAGGCTGGGGGATGAAGGGATTGAGAGCAGCCCTGCAGAAAAGGGCTTGGTGGTTGAAAAGCTGGGCATGAGCCAGGAATGTACACTCACATCCTGGGCTGTATCAAGAGAAGCTGGAGCAGGTCCAGAGGCAGGTCACAAAAATGAACAAAGGGCTGGAGCATTTGTCCTGTGAGGACAGGCTGAGAGAGTTGGGGCGGTTCAACCTGAAGAAGAGAAGTCTCAGGGGGGACCTTATAGTGGCCTTCCAGTACCTGAAGGGGACATGAAGCTGGGGTGGGATTGCCTACCCCTTGTGGTGATAGGACAAGGGGCAATGGTTTTAAATTAGAGCAGGGTAGATTTAGATTAGATATCAGGAAGAAATTCTTTATAATGGGAGTGGTGAAACACTGGATTACCCAGAGAGGTGGTGGAGGCCCCGTCCCTGGAGACATTCAAGGTCAGGCTTGATGGGGCTCTGAGCAACCTGATATAGTTGCAGGAGCGTTGGACTAGATGTTCTTTAAAGGTCTCTTCCAACCCAATGCATTCTGTGATTCTGTGATACTGTGAAAGAGATAATAGGGGATTCATCTCACCTAACAAAGCATACTGCTTTGAGAGAGAGCAGTCTTCTTTATACTCAAAGAAGAGAAATATACATTTAAAGTTCATCCACCTTACCAGTTTCAAACACTAATACTAGGATAAGAAACTGAAAGCTAGACAACTATACAGTGTCAGGAAAATCTTCCTTGGGAACTTTTGAAGGAAATTAGATACAACATGTTTCTTTATGGAATAAGGAGTAGGAGGTTGCAAGATTTTATTTTATTAGTATTAGGCACATGTATATAGATAAGAAACCCTGGCTGAGATTTAACCAAGATGATATATATCTAATGAAGCTAGCAGTTTTGGAGAACATTTCTGGAAGATATGAGGTAGCTAGTAAATTTTGCTTTCACTTAGAAATAGTTACGTTTATTATATAGATATGGGCTGGTTTCAAGGTTGGTGGGTACAAGTAATTATATTTTATGGAGATAACAGATTAAACTTTCAACACTCACATCCAGTCAGCTGCAATGTAAGAGCTAATAATAACTGTCCTTGGGAAGATTCAAAGTAACATCCAGAAAAATCAGAAAAGGCCAGCACTGACATTCCTGAAATAGCCAAGAAAAAAATAATTGTTTTGGGTAAACAAACAAAAAGAAAGAATATCTTTGTACACCAGAAAGAGACAAAGTATAATAGTCCAATTAAAAAATATAATTTATAGATCACCTTAGAAAGGGACAGCTCACAGTCACCAGTATAATAAAAAATGCAGTAAAGAGGAAAAAAGTTTGAAAGGAAAACAGTCTGAAACACAAATAAAAATACACAAGTTAGGAAAAGAGGAACAGATGTTTTGCACGAGCTTCCAGCCTTTAAGATCCAAGCAAGGAGAGTGCAATGATGGCAGAAATTGATAAGAGAACACAAATCACTTCAATGTGTTTGAAGCTGAAAATCCAAAGTGATGGAGAAGTTCCTGGTATAGCATTTAGTCAAAGAAATGACATTTACAATACACTGTTGGAGATGACACTTAATGACAAAGATTTTGCAAGAAAGCACAGAATGTTTTGATGGATTGCTTCTTTCCTAAGAGAAAAATCTCAGCTTAAATCTGATAGTGCTGCCTGGTGGCTGTGGCAGTTCAGGCATTGAACACACACAAAAGCACGGATTTTCCTTTTGGGATAAAAATGCAAATTGCAAAACTTTATTCAGCAGTCACATATCAAGGAGACTCTCTTGCCTGAAGAAAAGCTGTTCCCAAATCAAGTCAGGTTTGCTGATAACTAAATGCCTCCAGGTCATCATACTTTGGTGACCTTAATACACTGGATATAGAAAAGGGTATGGAACAGGTGTTTGAGAACTAATTAAGTGTCTATACCTTGTATAGACAAAGCTACTAGACCTCCTCTGCCAGCATCACTTGAATGGCAGAGAGAACACAGATGTCAAATAGCAGAATGTATGTGACTTCTAAAAATGTTTGTCTTGCTTTCCCAAGAGTGATAAATAGAAAGATAGAGACATTTCTCTGCACTCTCAGTCCATGTGGGGAACTCTGCTCTACACCGTGTGTCTCCTGCTGAACCACACAGGATTTGCTGCCAAAGGCAGCAAGTCTTCCAGAAATGAGGAAGAGATTCTTCTCACTCACCTTCAGAAGTTCACTGTGCAGATATGTGCATCTGCACTACGCTCAATGTCATAATTTTCAATGGAAAGAAGAATTTTGAAGAAATTATTCATGTAATGTCTGTTTTAGGATAAAATGCATTTCAGCATACAAGCATCTAATCTTTTCCCCATTATTACAAAGGCAGTCTAGAGAGTTGTGTCACATATAAAAATCATCATTACTGCCAACTGTGTTTGCCTTAATACCACACCAGAAGCCTAACTGCAAAATTGTACAGGTTACATTGTCTGGGGGCAAGAAGACACATGGCGTCCCCCATCATACTCAAAACCAAATTAAAACAAATATCGTTTCCTTAGCAACCTGAGATCCATAAACTTCCAACGTGGAAGGCAGAGAAGGACTTTGCTGTTGGTTGATATGCTGCATGTGGGAGAGCACAGCACATAAAGGAGAGGATGCTCAGGAGCTAAAGGTGCCTGTGAATCTAAGAAACATTTCTGTTTGTAGCCAGGATCAGCTCAGGATGTGAAATTAGCACATCACTCCATGCTGACACTCTGTTTGCTCTTTGTATTAATTCTCAGACATGTTTCAGGGCTATGACATGGTGGTCTACCAGTAATTAAGATTAAGGCACGTTCTTTGTTGACAATTCACTGATGAATTAACTTGTCTTTGCATTCAGCCCTGGATTCGGAGTTTACTTTATTCCTTGGCTGAGGCAGAATCCTTGTTATGATTTATTGCAATCTTTATTATGATTAATAGAGCTCTACATTGTTCATCTCCTGGGCAATGAACGCAGGATGCCTATTCAGCACAAGGAGGACCACGTGGCCTCACTGTCAGATCAGCCAGCCTGGTTGCAGGATTCCACATAAGGTATTTTCAAAACCTAGTTGCTCACTGAAGGGGATCAGCTGATTAGTTTTGTGCTTTTGTTCTGTTGTCTTTAAATGCTTTTAACTATATGTTACTGGACAACTTCTGTCGATTTTCTGATGCATCTGCAATGTATCGAGCATCTGCAATGTATCGAGCCTATCATTTAAACGCTATTTATTTAATATGCTTCAATATTTCAGTAGCAGAACATCAGAAATAGCAATATGAAAACAGCTTGACAAAGCATCAGTGGAAAGCTACTACTTAGAAAATATGAGAAAATATGGGAAGTAAGAATGCTACAAAATAAGTAATGGATTGGGGCTTTTTCCATGCTGAACAGAGAGCCAGATTGAATGAGATACACTTGTTTCCTCCTTTTAGAATAAAAATGTCTGGAGTTATTTACTTTGTACAAATTAAAGTAATTTTTACAAAGAACACCTGATAATTGTACAAAGAGTCAGATAATTTAGTATTAGGTGATGCAACAATAAGAGAAGTTTCCCGTGCTAAGATACCATTTCCTGGCACTGGACTTGTGATCAGGAGGAGATTCTTACTTCCAGATCCTGTGAAGCCTTCACAAAGTAGTCTCAGAACTCAGGTAAATTAGCCAAGATTAGCAGGTACATTGACTACCTGCTTGTGTAAAACTGAAATTTTGAATATAAACTACCAACTAATTATCCCTGTAATTGCTGATTTTAGAAATGCTGTATGATTATTCTTCATGCCTACCAATACTGCAATGTACCCTACTTAAACACAAGTAATGCATATTTATGTTTTTATCTCATTTTTTTTTGTCTATATAAATGTAAGCCTAATCTCTTGACTTTCTTGATTTCTAACTCATGTCTGGAAGTCACTATATATACCTAAAAAGCTGCACTAATCTTCCTGAAGCTAGAATAAATATAAATAATGAATATCTGTTTCTGCAATAGCTGTCTGACCTGAAACTGCCCTGTCAGGGGTAGTTGACACCAGTAACTGTTAATTCTGGAGGTATACTTCTCAGCTGGAGCGGTGTGAACAGCAAATGAGGTGACTAGCACCACTCACCTCTTCAGCCTCAAGTGCTGTTTCCTACCCTGAGCTGAAAAATGGTTCTTAATTGACTTGAGCGAGATGTGGACTGAAAAGACTGAGAGTTTTTTCTTTATAAAGCCTATTTCACTTTGCACCAGCATGGATTTAGGGCTGCTCTAATGATCAGTTATCATTTCTCAGCTAGCATAGGTAGCAGCTCAGTGACCCCTTAAACCATTCCCGGATCCACAAAAGAATGCCTCGCACTAAAGTTTCCGTTTCAGAGTGGGTTTCAATGAAATGATGTGACCTCAGGACCCTGCATTAGGGTGGCAGGATGGTCATGGTACTGTGGTGGCATGGGATTTGAAAGCCTGCATTCCCAATGCCATTAGTGTTCCTTTCAACAGTCATTTAGTGAGTCTGCCAAGAGGAAGGAAATCTAATTACAGTGCAGTCCTTCGAATGGGGTTGTGATTCACATTTCTTGAAGTGATTCCTTTTTATCTGCACTGCTCACATCTTTAGAATGTAATATCGAAGTTTACAAGGGCTAGTTTAAGGAGTATTGTGTTCCTGTTTTTTACTCCTTCATCACATCAGCTTTTCATGTTCTTTTTATAGTTTTAGTAAATACGGCTGCTATCCTAGTATTATGCCCAAAAATGAGCGCCCAAGTGTAATGGAAAGGGGTTTTAAGACTTCAGTGGAAGCAGAACAGACCTGCAAAAGATGCAGAGAGAGTCATAGGATCAGGATATTTGTGTCTTTTGAGAGACAAGATCAAATATTCCAAGCACCACAGATACCTTAAGAAATGGAAAGAACAGAGGGAAAGGCAGGGGAAAGCAATAACGCTCAGTGTAGACAACCGAAGAATGAAAAAAGCTTGCTCTCAAACTCTCAGAGATATCCGGGTACCTAGGATCCCTTAAAACTAACAATCCCTTCTGGATTTCACAGGGCATTTAGGTACTTACTGATACTAAGTATTTTAGATACATATTATAGATTTCCAGATCTGACTATCCAGGGATGCACAGCAACAGCCACCTCTGTCAGAGACTGAGTGGAAATATTCAAGGTCACACAAGAATATTCATAAACATGACTGGCAACAGGAATATTGCTTCTGGGGATCTTTAGTAGAAGTATTTGGCAGACACAGCTATAGTTACTGAACACCATGTTTCTAGCTGTTTCACCCAAGAACATCTGGAGATGATGCTGAAAGTTTGCAAGAGTGGTTCTGGTAAGTTTTAGGCTTCTGGAAAGATCATAGAACTATGGTATGGTTTGGGCTGGAAGGGAACTTAAAGATCATCTAGCTTCAACCTGCCTGCCATGGGCAGAGACACCTCCCGCTAGACCTGGTTGATCAACCAACCCGGTCTAACCTGGCCTTGAACACTTCCAGGAAAGGGGGCTTTTGCAACCTGTTCCACTGCTTCACCACCCACAGAGAAAAGAATTTCTTCCTTACATCTGATCTACATCTACGCTCTTTCAGTTTGAAACTGTTATCTCTTGTCCTATCACTACACTCTCTGGTAAAAAGTCCCGCTCCATCTTTCTTGTAGGCCTCCAAGTACTGGCAGGCTGCTATAAGGTCTTCCTGGAGCCTCCTCCTCTCCAAGTGAATAGCCCCAACTGTCTCAGCCTGTCCTCATAGGGGAGGTGCTCCAGCCCTCTGACCATTTTTGTGGCTCTCTTGTGGACTCGCTCAAACAGGGCCATGTCTTTCTTATTCTGGGGACCCCAGAGGTGGACGCTACTGCTGGTGGGATTTCACCAGAGCGAGGAGATGGGGTGAATCACCTCCCTCAACCTGCTGGCCACACTGCTTTTCATGTAGCCCAGGATGCAAATGGTTTTCTGGGCTGAGAGCACACATTGCTGGCTCATGTTCAGTTTTTCAGATGGGGATATGCACTAGTCATTTTATCTGCATCTATTTGCTGGTTAGTGCAAAAGAAATGGGATTATTTTACTTGTTGAGTGGGGATCAGAAGAAACCTGAGATTCAGCAGGTCACTTGCACAAGTGAACGCGAGGCCCTGCCCACTCCACAAACACAAATGGTTTGAAGGCTTGGACATGCAACAAATTTTCTAGATAATGCATCAATGTCTAAAATTGTGCAGCTTCAAACTCAGAGCATCCTGAAGAATCCTCATTTTTTCACTGATACACAGCTCAAGCCTTTCACCGAGGGTGTTGGTCCAGGTCTTCAGGATCTTTTCAGAATTTCTTTCACTTTTTAAGAAGACCTCAGATCAGCAAAAGCTCTGAAATGGATTTGTGTTGAAGGAGAAAATCAGAAGCTTGTTCCTTCCAAACATCCAATTTTGAGAGTTAGTTTGGTTTGGCCATGCTGTCCAAAGTATAATAGATAATACATTTTAATGGGACAAATCTTCACCCGAAGAGTTCAATGATATAAATAAATCTTTTTCTGGCTCCGCTGTGTTTGACATAGGCTCAATTCTAATCTCATTTACAGAAGTCTGACCACGACTGGCTATATTGAAATCGACTGCATTTTCCTAGTGTGAAAATAGGACCAGGCCCCATAGCTACAATTATCGATATAAACGGTTGTATAAAATAAAGGTTCAGGTTGAAAAGAATCCCACTGAAAGACTGAAACAGAACAATCCCCTTCTGTGAGGGCTAAAAAAAGGGCACATTTCTTAATACAGAAAAGAAATAAATGTTTAGCAAACTACTTTGCTTGGTCTCTGGCTGTAACTGTCCTTAATCTTCATAATATAGCTGGGAGGTGGGAACTAGATGCCTCTGCAGACCCCTTTATTTTGTTTAATTACTTTCATGCTACACTGAGAAATTATGACTAAAACATTAAATTAAAATAAAATGTTTTCACTAATAGATCTGTGGGTACAGAAGGATATATCCATCCTTGCCCATTAGTGGAATTTATTGTGGTTTTTTTCATTTGATTATTTTTTTCCATTGTTTTCCTTTTTTCTCTGATTAGGTTCCTTAGAGGCATGGGTTCATTCAGCTTTGGAAAGTGAAGAGGAGGAAATAAAAATCTTCTGCACTTTGCACTGCTTTCAAGTCATGATGTTTTGCTCACAGCTCTTTGCCCTGTATGATCACTCTCCTGTACCCAGCTCCTCCATATGTAATGCTACCATGCTGTGTTTATTTTTTCTTCATCTTCACCCTCGTCCTCATCCTCCTCCTACTCCTTTCTTTATCTGCTGCCACTGATGTCATCATGTTCCATCTCATTGATCAACCGTACAACCTGGCGATTAGTAGTGAAGCTATTATCCTTCCATCTCATCCCACCTATGATTTGACATTTCTTTTCTTACCCTACCAGGTTTCTTTTCCAGAAACATTTGAGGAATTTACACTGAACTTTTTTCACCAACACAATTCTAGATTGCTGTTTAAAACTACTTTTTCCCCATAAAACATTTCTTTTAAAGATAAATTTTCAAAGTAGTCTTGAAAAACTGAATGCCCCGAAACCCCGTGATTTCATTCTTATGGAAGAAGTCTCATGTGAATAATAGGTCAGTAGCCTCATGGTCCTGTTTCCTGAGCTCAGCTACATGGTTGACTTACAATTCCTTCGAGGTATAGCTCCTGCAAGTAGGAACATCATGCTTTCTCATGGGGAAGAAGTCCAACGAATAGCTCTGCTTGTGAAGGAGAGAAGGATTTCAGTCACTCTAACTATTACTTCTGTGAGGAAGCATAACATCATTTCTCAAACAGAAGATATAACTTGGGGGCAAACATTAGATTGTATTGGTATTAGAATTTGTGCTAAAACTTAAAATCTGTATGGGAAATAGGCAACAATAGAGTGTTCTTCTATCAAAACTATTGTAAGAGCAAAACCCCAAATGTTTGTAATCTTTTCATTTTGGCTACCTTCAACGAGCTCAATGCTAGCCCCCATTTTTTGTAGACTGTTGAAGCCTTCTGTCTGACTGCTCTCACACCTCCTAGCCTCTTCAGAGCATGATTGCTGTGATTTCTTTGTGCATTTTTCTGAGTAGCTTTTTCACCAAGTACCCATCTAGTATTCTCTTACCACATCAAAACAGTGCTAAGCTTCTTATCTACTGTCCCTATCTTAGCCCTTGATTTACTGTTTTATCCTTTCATGACGACATGCAGATGTCCTAGCTAGCTGCCAAATTCAGCTGTTTCAGCATGCCTTTGTACCTTCTTCTAATCAGAGCAGTCACATACATTAAACAGTCTCTATAATTCATGGTATTTCATTTTTTCATTGACAAAATTGTGTCAGTAGCAGAATCAACTGTTCTGATAAGTATACAGTCTTCATTGTTTTCTGTTCTCTTTGGTTATGAGAGTGATCCACTATATCTCTCTTCCTTGTCTAAAATGATAATTGTCATAATTCATTAACAAATCAAGCAAAGTCCATTTGCTTGTTTCTCATGCTCTTTGAATCTTGCCAATGCTATGGGATACTACCGTTCTTCACCAGTAACACAAAGCAAGCACAGTTCCTGCTGTTGCTAAATGAACCATTTTTAAACAGACTAATTTGGATGCTGTATTGGATCTAGCTCCAGCAGTGTGGTGTACTGGTGTAGGTATCCACACACCCTCATGAGTTTTTCATCTTGCTGAGTGCTCTGTGAGATTGCATCATATAATCATCTACTTCCATGAGTGTTCTGGGGCACTTAATGAACTGAGATCAGCTCTGGTCCTAATTAATTTATGCCTGTTTTCAAAGGTGTGCAGATCAGACTGGATGGGGTTTTGAGCAAACTGGTGGAGTGGAAGGTGTCCTTGACCATGGCAAGGGAGGGTTGAACCAGATGATCTTTAAGGTGCCTTTCAACACAAACCATTCTGTGACTATGGTTCTAAGTGAGTTCATGCAAACATGGAAAAAGATATAGAAGTACCCAAAGTTATCTGCATGTTCATCCAAGTCTTGGGTTTTTTTTTTATTAAGTCCTCAGTCAGGTTTGAATCAAAATCATGGGGAGGTGATGGGAAATCATGTCATCAGAGCTGTCAAAAATATGTGTTAATTGAAAGTTTAAAATCTAAATCTTTCAGCTTCCTCACTCCTCATAAATTTATGCAGTAATGAGACCATAACATAGAAGATATCCAATCAGTGAATAGCCAGTACCCATAGCAATTAATTTTATTAGATTTCTCCATTTATATTTACTAATAATGATGAACATGCTTTTTTGTATTTTCACTGACACTGGATGCCAAGCGAAGGAGTTGTGACTGACATCGCATCAAACCTTTCAGCCCACTCCCAACCTTCTCATTTTGTCATGCCTCAAAACTAAAATCACTACCTCCAACTCGGTAACATTTGACAAGTGATTCTGCCTCAAAGAATACATGCTTGATCTATGTCTGTCACTGTGTTATAAAAGAAAAAGAGTTTTATGTAAGCAAGAAAAAAGGCTTGTGAGGCATCATAATCACATATCATTACATCTATACTTTGTTTTGATCAAATGACAAGTTTCCATGTTATGTCATAGCCATTTGGGCTTTTTCTGCTGCAGTAGTTGGCAATGTCTTCAAGCATTTTGAGATGACATACCCATGTTTATGCTATCAAATTAAATTAGCCAGGGATCCTTTTCTAGCACTGAGGTTAAACAAAGTGGACCACCACATACCTACACATATGCTTCTGTACATCTCTGATATCCTTCCTTGTTCCAAACTGCTCAGTGGGAACGGTGCCTGTCTGATGCTATGCCCCGCTCCAGGCCTGTACAGCATCTGGGAGAGTTTTGGCTGGCATGGACCAGTCATGGCCTGGAGATTGCACTGAGGCTATGGGCACTCATGGGCAACACTCAATCTCATGTCTCAGCCCCATTTTATTTACTTATATAGGCAGATCCTGCCAGACCTGTTAGTTATAGCATAACAAAATTTAATAAAATGTTTAAAGATGTAAAAAAATAGCCTACAAATCTTTTAAAAACAAAGAAAAATATATATTTATTGAGGACAAAGTGTCCATGATTATTTAGAGTGTAGATGCTAGATTCTAGCAGTTGTACTCCAAGTAACACTAATCCAACCCAAACTGGTAGTCTCTACAAGTACCTACATTTGACTAGACCACCCTTGTCTCTCAGTAAAATGTGGCCTTTTTTGGATGGGATCATTTAATCCTGAAATGAAGTCTAAAAGAGGTCAAAAACATTTCACCTGAAAGTGTCTAGTTTTAAACATAGATGTATAGACTATGCCTGAAATTAATAACTCCAACAGGAAGGGCAAAATTATCTATGCTCTATAATATATGTTCTCTTGACTGTTGGAACTTCAATTTTCTCAAAAATATGGCAGTTATGAGTTTAGAAAACATGCACAAGGTGTTTAATGGCTGAACCAACGCCTCATTGGCTTTTGGCTAATAGTCTTTTCTACAGTGATTTGGAAAGTGTCTATAAGCAGAATTTCATCACATAAATCCCTCTGGTTTTGTATGAGTATTAGCTGCATGCCTTGTGGATGAGAAGCATTATGTGCTACAAGAGGTAACCATTATCATTTATCTTCTCTGACTTTCTGAGACTAGGAAAATGGTGGCAATCCCAGTGATTTAGGTAGTGGTTCAACAAGCTGCAAGATGATATCTATAAGGAACTGGGCTGAGAAGAGGGAAGTGATGAGACACAGACAGATACTCAGCTGCTTTCCACCACCTTATTTTTTTTTTAAATAAAATCTACAACCAATCAAAGATTTTAGGATTATAAACATATAATTTAATAGTATCTAGATGGATGCAGGTCCTTAAGTTCAAAATTCTTATCCAAAAACCACCTCCCTTCACCAGCGAGACAACTGAATTTAAAAGGAATCACCCTGTTTGCCATGCAGGGTCTTTAGGTACACACAGTTATGCTTCTTCAGTTTCTGCCCTTAGATATGTAGTTTGGTTAAGCTTGGTGACCATTCGGAATTTGCCATTACTGTTTGTTGGTTAACTAAAGACCAGAACAACCCAGTGTACTCTTAGCTCTATGGTTAAATGGAATTTTATTTATTTTTTTTTTAAATTCTGCCTCCTCTGTCTTCTACCTGAAAATTAAATAAGGACTTCCTCCAGAAATAGCAACTTAGGCTTCAGATAACACTTCCTTCATTACTCCCATGAAACATGTGGCTGAAAGCCCATTACATCTGTGAACAGGCTAAAAGAACTCCAAATCTGAGAAAGCATTTCCTATCAGATGGGAGAGTCCTAAATTCTTAAAGTGTTTCACAGGTAACAAAAGAAAAGTCATTATTTTAAGAATACATAAAAATAATAAATTAAAAAATTTAAATAAAA
>NW_009705434.1:0-527 GCF_000703405.1 Apaloderma vittatum
AATCACAGAATTATGGAATTATGGAATCGCAGAATCACAAAATCACAGAATGAGAAAATCACAGATTTATAGAGTTATCGAATCACAGAATCAGAAAATCAGAGAATTATAAAATTGTGGGATCACAGAATCAGGAAGTCACAGAATTAATTATAAAATCACAGAATCACAGAATTATAGAATTATAGAATCGGAAAATGACATATTTATGGAATCACAGAACCACAAAATCACAGAATCAGAGAATCAAAGAATTATAGAATCAGAAAATCAGAGAATTATAGAATCGCAGAATTACGGAGTTACAGAATCACAAAATCATAGAATTATAGAATTTTGGAATCACAGAATTATAAAATCACAGAATCAGAAAATCAGAAAATCACAGATTTATAGAATCACAGAATCAGATAATTACGGAGTTCTGGAATCACAGAATCACAAAATCAGAAAATTATAAAGTCAGAAAATCACAGAATTACAGAATTATGGAATCAGAAAATCAGAGAATTATGGAATCACAGAAC
>NW_009705435.1:0-560 GCF_000703405.1 Apaloderma vittatum
GCTCTGAAAGGGCTCCAGAGGGTATAAACCAGGCTGGGTGTGAAAGAACCATTTCAAGTCAGGACCCGTAAGAGAGGAAAAAAGACATTAATTTTCTGAATTCAAAGAGGTGTTCTGTTTTGCTGGTGTTTTTTTTTTTTTTTTTGTTCTCTGTTGACCTGCAATAGTTTAAAATGGCACATTTCCAGATATTTGGCTAGCAGGGACTCGGCAGTCTTTTTTTCTTCTTTTTTTTTTTTTTTTCCTGCTCGGCTACGTGTACCTTAGCGCTGTGCACGCATATGGGTGCCAAGAGGGGAATCCCAGCAGAGGCCCCTGAGAAAAGCCACCCTGGAGAGCTGGGGACGCTGCCCCGGTGCCCGGTACCTGTGTACCGCAGATAAAACGGACGGAGCTGAGCCCAGCGCCGAACTTCTCGAGGGCCTCCACGGCAGCACGGATCACCTCGGGGTGGCTGGAGAGCCCCAGGTAGTTATTGGCACAGAAGTTAAGAATCCCATCTGGAAAAGAGAGAGGAGCACGAGCATCGCATCGGAGGAAAGGGCCGGGAAACCGACAAC
>NW_009705436.1:0-39171 GCF_000703405.1 Apaloderma vittatum
AGGAGATGGTTTAGTGTTAGGGTGGTGTAGGGCTGTAGGTTGGACTTGATGATCTTAAGGTCCTTTCCAACTTTTATGATTCTATGATTCTGTGACACCTCCCCCCAACTTGGTGCCAGATGCAAACTTAGTAAGGATGCACTCTATGCCCTCATTGATGAAAATGCTAAATAGGAGTGGCCCCAATACTGAGCCTTGAGGGGCACCACTTGTGACTGACTGCCAACAGGATTTAACTCCATTGACTCTCTGGACTCCGCCATCCAACCAGTTTTTCACCCAGCAAAGCACATGCCCATCCAAGCCAAGAGCAGTCAATTTCCCTAGGAGAATCCTGTGGGCAACAGCGTTGAATGCCTTAGTAATGTCAAGGTGGAAAACATCCACAGCCTTTCCTTCAACCAGCAAGCAGGTGACCCAGTCATAGGAGGAGATCAGGTTTGTTAAATAAGACCTGCCCTTCATAAACCCATGCTGACTAGCCCTGCTCATCCGTTTGTCTGCATATGCTGCATAATGGAACTCAGAATGATCTGCTCCATCAGCTTCCCTGGCAGAAGATCAATTACTGTCAGAATATTTAGATGAAGAAGGCAAATGCAGACTGGGGTTGTAAAAGCACTCTATACCAGAAATTCACAGAATGCTAGGAGTTGGAAGGGACCTCAAAAGATCATCTAGTCCAGCCTCCCCTGCCAGAGTAGGATCACCTATAGTAGGTCGCACAGGAACGTGTCTAGGTGGGTTTTGAATGTCTCCAGAGAAGGAGACTCCACAACCTCCCTGGGCAGCCTGTGCCAGTGCTCTGTCACCCTCACAGTGAAAAAGATTTTTCTAATATTTTTGTGGAATCTCCTATGTTCCAGGTTGTACCAACTGCCCCTTGTCCTGTCATTGGACGTCGCTGAGAAGAGCCTGGCTCCGTCCTCCTGACGCTCACCCTTGACATATGAATAAACATTATCACCCTTCGTCCTTCTCTTCTCCAAGCTAAAGAGACCCAGCTCCTTCAGCCTTTTCTCATAAGGGAGATGTTCCACTCCCTTCATCATCTCTGTGGCTCTGCGCTGGACTCTCTCAAGCAGTTCCCTGTCTCTCCTGAGCTGAGGGGCCCAGAACTGGACACAATATTCCAGATGTGGCCTCACCAGGGTAGAGTAGAGGGGGATGAGGACCTCTCTCAACTCCCTAGCTACCGCCTTTCTAATACACCTCAGGATAAATTCCTCTGCTAGAAATATATACTGCTTAATTGCCCTACCAGAATTTGACCCGAAATCTATGCATGTTGGCTGTCATTATGTTCACACACAGATATCACACACACACACACACCTCCCAGTGTCAAACATCAGTTTTCAGCTTTCTTTTGCCAAGTATTTTAGAGGGTATATTATCAGTCCTGTAAAGTGTGCATAAGGACTTTCCTGCTTTCTGCAATAGGTTTCCACCTTCAAAAATCATACAAGGATCTCTCTGCTTATCCAAGAGCTTCCATAGGTCAGATTTTGCAATGGATAAAGGCAAGCACAGGCAATGACAAAAGAATACCTTCTCAATCTGGGAAGATACAATTCTCTCCCTGAGGAGGGCAGAGAATATAGGCCGCGACAAGTTTCTAGGTTTTCCACTCACTTCTGACTTTGATACATGCTTCCGCAAGGCTTGCTACCTTACTTACAAGTCTTCTTACCTCAAGCTGATGACAACCTAATTGGGAACTGCTGCTTTGGAGACAAGGAGGAGAAAGAGTTTGTATTCTGCATTCACCACCACTGAAAGCTAGTAGCTACACACTTCCCTCAGTAAATACTTCAAGGATTCGGGTTATAAATCGAATTTTACTTAGTTGGGGGAGAGTTATGAAATATCAATGTGGGGAAAAAGCATGCTTTCAAGCTGTCAAGACCCTGTTTGGGAGCCACATAGCTCCTTGTTCCTCTGCCAAGCAGCTTCTATACAGATCACGGGACTCCCTGCACTAGGGCAGAGTAAGAAGGGTGGGTGGACAACAACACAGCTCTCTCCTCCACAGTAAGCCTAAGCAGGCTGAGCTAGGCTGCCTCGCTAGGACCTGCAGAGTGGCTCCCTTGAAATTAGAAAGATCAGCAAAGCATCAGACCACTGCTACTTGATGATCTGGATTGCAGGTGAAGAGTGGTGAACAGAAGAAATACAGTTGCCACACGGTCAGCACTGGCTGGTCATTCTAACACAAAGTTTTTGAGCTATGCCATCCAACTCCTCTCCCAAATAACCTAAATGTTTGCCTAAATGTTTTGCAAGTTTGAGACTATGTGCATGCATGTGCATGTTCTTCATCCTTTAGAAGATCAGGATGGAATACTCCCAACTAACACTGTGGGAATACAAAATAAGTATTGCTACATTACAAGTCACAAAATGTAAGAACTAAACAGCATGAGCAATACAGCATGACTTTAATACCAAAACGTTTTGCCACTTGCCTTTAAATAGTACAGACCTAATCAGATTCCAGCTATTACACATAAAAGCATCTACAGCAGAACTCTAATTCTTACTATGATTTACTAAACCACTCCTAACTAGGCACAAATTACCGGTCACCCGTACATCTAGATGGCTATATAATGTAATTTCAGCTGTGTAGTAGAAGGCATGTAAAAACCCAAGCAAATAATTAGCTGGCACCACAGTTTTATGTAGAAAGAGAACAGTGTATTTTTTGAATGATGTCAAGCGTTGTATATACTTAAATTATATTAATTCTTTCGCTCTCCACAGCCTCCTTGTCTTTAGCTACAGGCTTGTTAGTGCAGCTTATGAGATCTGTGCATCTGTCAAGTAAAGCAGTACAACGTTTTTGTTGGCTTCTGTTCTAATACTAAATGCCATACAGATACTACAGAATCATAGCATCACAAAACTACAGGGAAGCATCCGAGATTGAGAGTTGATGTTGTCAGACTGAATGAACAATACAATTCAAAAAAATCTGAAGGTAAAACAGAAGAGTATTTGAAATGCCAGAACAATAAATTACTACTCTAAGGAACATAAGCAGTTCAGAATATACTTTTTTTTTTCTTAACAACTGAAAGCAGAGTGGTAGAATGAAGAGCTTCCGAAGCAGTACTCTATTCACAGCATCCCACTCTAAAGATTAAAACCATTATACTATTATTTGAGGTGGCACTCAAAGATTTTAAATAATGTTTAATGTGCAATTTGAATGACAGCTCAAGGAAGCAAATAATTATCACAATGATTGAATAGCAATGTAAAAACACTGCTAACTAGAAACATCGTGGCTATAAAATTTAATTTCACATTCTTTCAGTACTTCAGAGTTACAGCATTTAAGCCGTATAGCACTAACTCATCATGAGAACTTTGCTATAAATACAGTGATTTATACCTTTGATACTAACTTTTAAGGACATAGATGTTTGAAATTTTTTTATAAGGCTGTAACAAATTTAATGTAGTTACAGGTTAGTAGTACCACATGAGATCGCAAATTTAATCTGAGAATCTTCACACAGAGAACAAACGTACAAACTACAGGAAACGGTTTCAGAAAACACAGACCAAGATGATTATGACCATTTCCATGAATCCTGACACTGTCACATTGCAGCATGGGGTTATTTTTGAGATTTCTTGGAAGCGGACAGTCCCATAGTTCAAAGTGCAACACACAACCCAGAGATGAGAAATAACACGCTCTCCTGAAACTGCAGACCAGCAAACAATGCACAGCGGAAGAAACTGCCAGCCAGAAAAGGGAGAGGTTAGGGTTGCTGCCAATTTGTCTGATACACTGACAAAAGCAAAGAGCTTTTTGCATAGACTTTTCTCATTAATACTATTAACACATACATACATTTAAACTTAAAACTGATTACCATAATCACTTAAATTAACTCGGGAAATAACACAGCTCCTCACCGTGGCAAGTTTTGTGTATCAAAACCTAAACGAAAGTCACCTCAACCTGCTTAACTTTACCAGTGTTTAGCAATTTTAAATGCAGGAATAGTCTCTCTCAAAAAAGTGAAAGTGATTAATAGAACTGAGTTAGAACTCCTTAAATTCAACCCGACAGGCTCTAAGGGCTAGTTCATGTCCCAAAGTCATTCTGCAAGGCTCAACCTCCTCTCCCATATTAATCAAATTTTCATGACACTGGAACAATCTCCAAGAAACACTCTCTCCTACATCTTCATGGTAACTTCACAGCTCTACTGTTGGAGCTGCTCTCCAATTATAACAGCTTTTATTGCTGTGACTATTGGAAAAAAGTATCCAATTTTTCATGGTCTATTCTCAAGTCAAGTCACTAACAGATTTATTTACCTCTAGGAGGTTTCTTGTGTTCTTGATAATTTTTGATCAGTAGAATTGGCAGAGGAAAATCAAACCCTTCTCGCCTCTCTCTCTCATTCCTGCATGATAATAAAATAACCAGCCAATGTGTTGAATCAGCATACCTGCACATCTGTAATAATCACCAGGGAACAGAGTGGGAACAAGCATAAAGCAGCTGATGAAAACCTTCCCTGGTTACATTTTTAAAAAAAACCAAACTGCATAGTTTATACAAACTATGTGTAAAACCATGTTTACATTTCATGCATCTGCATATATTAGAAGTGGAAAGTTGCGATGCTTCTGTTCAGAAGTGGTGAAAAGTCATATGTTATTACAGAAAACACGCATTATATCAAGAGATCCCAGGCACTGGTTATTTGTGCACTATCTCAACACCATTAAGTTATCCATTTATATAGTTTGGTACTAGTATAAGCAATAAAAGGGGTTTTTTTTATCTATTGCTATTTTATAACAGTAAGGACTGAAAAACTTCATGAATCTGAATATTGGAATGCTACTTCAGAGTTGGTGTATTACACATTTTACAGAATGGAATTCACTGCACATTCATTTACAACTGCTTAACAATTGAGATGAAGGTATAAATCTATTCAGCTAAAAAAGAAAATTACAAACCACGTTAACACGAAGGTAATGTACAAAGCTAATATTTTAACCATTGAATGGAGTACTCATTCCTACAAAAGTTGAGATGAGCTACTGAAACGTGTTCTTTTGTATTTTTATTAAAGCAGCATACTTAAGTTATTTCCATACTTCCAGAATTACAGGCAATACATCCTTCATATAACTTTAGCCCACGATCAGCTGGGTCTGCAACAGAAAAAGTATAATACACTGTTTCAGTGAGTAACTCAAATCACCAGAACAGGTAAAAGAAGAAATCTGTCTTCCACAATTGTTTAATTATGCAGAATTAACACAAATTCACTAACAAGTTTTAAAGCTTGTAGGCATTTACTATGTTCCTCCAATAGCTGTCCACCAAAGAAATCCTCCCAGGCTTCACAAAAGAGTTCTGAAAACATTATTTGAAAAAATTATGAGAAACATATTTTGTCCCACTCCCTCAATTCCACCTGGAATTTTACTTGCATAAAAGACCCTAGGAAACATAAAAACCCAAAACCCAACAGTAGTTTCTAGCCGTCTTTTTTTTTGGTACAGTAACACATATACAGACTTGCTTAATAGCAGTTAATTCCTCCATCTTCTCTTTTCAAAAACTAGAGGTCAGGATAAAAAGCAGTAGTTGGACATCTTGCCTCTGTCACAGGACGAGTACCAAGTGGCCTGCTAAACAAGCCTTCTGTATCAAAATACAGTGTAAGAGAAAAGTAATAAATATTTTTAGGTCCTGAATTATTGTCCCCAAAGCTATTAAATGGGAAATACATTTCCACAAACTCACTACATAAGTAACCAAGTAAAACACAAATACTTGTCTAAATTACATAGATGTTTTATTATTAATATCATTATTAGAGCTGATTAACTGTCATAGGATGAGCTAAACACCTTCAGGTATCCCCTACATAATAACAAACATTTAGAAGAAACGTGCATAATGCATTTATTTCATAATAGTTGAAGGATTCATTCCCGACTTTGTCTTGCTGGGTGTCAAGTATTTTCAACTTGCTTTCAGGAAGATGAGCGCAATCAAGGCAGTTGGCAGGTGCACACCTTGCAACATTTTACATACTTTATCATCAATGAGTAAGGCACACTATTTGTAATGTGGTTATTTTCATACACTTGCTCGTTATATCTGAAGGTTTATGAAGCATGAATCACATACCATCTCTGGGGCTTCTTCTTCGCTTCACAATAAACTTCTTCCTCCCTCCAACAACCAAAACACAAGAATTCTGGCAATGTTTCAGAGCACAAAGCTAGCTTAGTTTAAAACCCAGTTGATGACCAACATAACATGATTTTTCAAATGCAATTTGACAAAACATTGTATTTAAAACTTCTGCACTTTGGCCCTTGCACGATTGGCTTCAAATGGTGTTCTACTTTGAAAGATGTACAAATACCATTTTGAGAAGAAAAAAAAAAATACACATTTGCTAACAACAGTAAAGTTAAATCTTGCCAAAAGAATGTCACACAAATTAAATACTTACAAGAAGAAAATAAAAATTCTGGCATCTAAGAAGGTTACTTAAGAGAAACCATAAGTATATGAGAAGATAAATTACTAAGTAAACACTGATCAGACATGGATACCTGTAAAACAACTTAATCTTTTAAGGAGGAGAGTAGGCAGCAGTGCTTCAGAATCTTCTTCAGGTAATACAAGAATTTTGAGGAGGCTCTCAACTTTATGCAGTAGTCAAAGACATTTTAAAATTTCATAATTAATTACACTTAGTGAAAAAAATCAAAAAAGGAACATACTTAAAATCACTGCAGGAATATTTTTACAGTCATCCTTTATATTACATACCCTGGTGTCAGAGATCAGGTCAACTCACTTCCCTTTTTTTTCTCCCTTCTTCAAAATGTATCTCCTGACAGCTGGATATGCAGATTTTCACAGATACAAATGGGTAGAATACAGACAAGAAGGAATAACTGTGGTGGGATCAACTTGCACAACCAAGCAACCAGCCCTTTTTCATGCTCTGTGAAAAAGTCAGTCTCTTAATTATGTATTTCTCACTCTCTTAAAGGTTTTTCCTAGAAATTCACATCTCAAACTGTACAGTCCCATTATTTTAATTGATTAAATATAGATTAGCAGTGTTAGCAAGAAAAAAGATTTAACAGCATCAAAATAATTCAAATTAAATGAAGTAAAAAGTTGCAATGCACTTCAGCCAAACCATCACAAATGATATGTTATATACGATATGTCACATATGACAAGTTATACAGACATGAGGTAGCCAGCAGCTACAAATCTACCAATTCTGGAAGTGTCTAATTTGTCTAAAAAGCATAAACTGATAAATGCTAATTAAACCTTTCCATTAAAAAAAAAAACAACGCACCTAGTTTATTGCTTTTAAACATCCATTCTTTATATCAGAAACAGGCAAAGGCATATCAAAGGAAATTTACCTGGCTGTGGATGGCTTTTGATCGTATTCGCTTTTTCAAAAGAACCACTGCATAAAATTTTGAATGCAAATAGCTACTCACTCCCAGTATTACATTTTCTCACCAAAATGAACAAAGGCTTGCATTCTCCAAGAGGGGCAGGGGGGAAAGAAGGTATAATTTCCAAAAGGATAACATTAACTACTTTCTTATGAGAAACCAATAACAGAACTAAAACCAGTGTTCCCACCAGACAGAATACACTGAAAGCACAGACCAACGACTGCAGCCCAGGCAGAAAACATCCGAGCTATAAAGCCAGTGGTGTCGTGGCACATGATACATGGAATGCAGACAGAAATATGATGATCTGCACCACAGGTGCCATTTTTATTAAAGCTTCCTGAAGTTTCTTTTTCGTGGGTTTCAGAAAAGGCAGAAGTTGAACAGACGAGAAATAAAAAAAGCAAGAAACATAAAAGAGAAGATGCAAGGAAGCAAGAATGAAGGCAGCAACTGCCAAAGCAAGACGGAAGACTGAGAAGTAGGACAGACTTCAGCAATGTGGCCTGCAAATTGCTCAGAGGTCAAGTAAGCAAAGTGGAAGTTATGGTCATTTCTCAAAAGAATCTGGTGGGGAGGTGAGTAGGCAAGGGCTTTTTTCTTTTATTTTGGAGTTGGTTTTGAGGGTTGTTTGTTGGGTTTGTTTAAACATATATATATACACATACACACAGTGCAAGCTTGTCTAAAGAGGTGGTACTACAGATGACAGAACTTACTCCCTTGCAACAAATGGAATAGCTTGACCTCTCAAGTAAACTAAGCATACAAAAGTGGTAAGAATAAAAGGTGCATGTAAAACCAGCAGCAATATTTATGTTTGGCTTTCTATTACTTCTGCAAGTTACTGTACATATATTACACCACTACTATAGAAATGGCACAGCCTCAGACACTTTCCACATTTTATTTACATTTTAAGACTAACTTTAATCTCAATCACATATCCATACATTTCCTTTGTTTCACTAAAACTTAAATGCATGGTTTATTAGAACAAAGACTGTAAACAAATATTTGCCATGTCCGATACATGTAACACACAGGAGCTGCTTAACAGAAATTAATCCCCCCATTTTATAAATACAGGTATCAAAACAATCCTGAACATACTTTGTGACACTACTAGTAGTCAGCACCCACACCCTTGCAAAATTAAACAAGATGAGCAACGGTATTCACTGTACCTGCTACTTTAAAACAAATTTAACTGCAGCTCTTTTACTAAGCAAGATGGATAAAGCATGCCATTTATATTTTGCCTTCTCAAGAGATTATTTTCAGAAACATATATTATTCCACAGCAACCTGACACTTTCTGTCATGCTTTCATCTTGTAAAACCTGAACTCCAATTTTAGGCTATTTCAGGCTTATGCTTAAATGACAGTGCCTCAGTAAGAGAAAAAAAATAATTGTGCTGCCTTTTTCTCCCATAGTGCCTGAAAACATATTGGGCATACATATATTATATATATTCTTACAAATGTCCAGGTCATGTATACCAGCTGAAATTCTTTTAATGTGTGGGTGTTTGTATTGTGAGATTTTAATCAAGACATTAACATGAGTAGAAGGTTGTTGTTTTAAGACAGAAGTTTGAGAATCAGCTAAAATTAATTGTTGTAAGTTTGTCCCTCTGGAGGTTGTGGAAGCTTCATATTTTCTTTGGACATCATTAGACGTCTTAGCTCTTGAAGTACAACTTTAATGCTATAAGAATTTTGCCATTTTGCTAACACTGGTATGCTCCGTGCATCCACCTGGAAAAAGAAGAGAAGAATTGTAAGTTATGATGAAATACAAAATCTCTCTATAAATAACTGCTATTGACCTAATTGTTCTAAGCAAGGGTCTACATATTCCCTTACACTTTCACTGTTGCATAAAGACCCTGTGCTCATGAAGTATTTTAAGGAAAACAATCATATACTTACAAATAGATTCTGCAATAAAATCCATGCAGGTGGACCCTTCCATCTGTGCTGATACTAATATCAGTGAGAAGGAAAGGGTTTGGGGGAGGAGATCAGCAAACCATCAGCTGCAAAACTGGAACCATAACTTGCAAAATGTGTTAATTTGCTTCAAATAACCCCCAAAAAAGAAAAAAATTAATCACCTTCACTATGCCGATACACACATTTGGCTTCCCTCAGTTCTTTAAAGAAACTGTCACACAAGAATCTGTAGAATAACTTTCTAAAGGAAAATTTCTCTTGTTTTTCCCTTCCTACAAGTATCGTTATTTACTTCACATTGCTACTACATGATGCTTCTGATACATCAAAAGTCACTATATATACACTAAGAAATGGCTTGAAATATTGAAATAACTGATAAAGTTCGGACATTTCGTAGTTCTTTTCATCCTTCTTACACCAAGTCATCTTATGGAGCTGTGAAGATTACTGTACATCACTTACCAATGTGAATATGAACTGAAAGGAAAGGACATGGGACTTCTCCTATGCGTTTATAAAACCTGTGGGACAATTTACACAATTGTATTATAACAGGGAGGTTTCCATAATAAAGTCAGCAATTGAAAGTCAGCTTGGGAATTGTTTTGGCAGCAGGTCCTGGCCAGTCAGCCCCTGCAAGGAGGAACTTAAGAAGGCTGAGGGTCCTACAGCTTTGCAACTGCAGCGCAGGCCCACGGGCTGGAAGAGGGCTGTTGTGTGCCACTGAACTCCCACTGGCAGAGTAGGACAGGCAGCCCATGTGGCTACGGCAGTGCTGAAAATCACTGCTTTATGATTTAGGCAGCATAAAACATCAAGAAGTTTCTTATCCCGTCTTAATTAGGGCAAACTGAAAGAAAAAACAACACTCGTATCAGGAAGAAGAATGTTAATGCGACATTTTATTTCTAGAATGTTCAAAGTGAGGCTGTCTATTTTCGGAACGAGATGAGACTAAACCTTTTGTAGGAGGAAACTGAAGCCAAGGTGTAAGAACATGCTGGCTTGAGCAGCAATAAACTTCCACTCCCTCTCACTAGGCACTAGTTCCTTTAACAGTGCTATTGCCTATCAGCTCAGTTGAACCATGAAATGTATGTGGAGCTACTTTCTGACCTGAACTGACAGAACCCATCCAGTTTTTTAAAAACACCTTGGAAAAAAGTTCCTAAGCAGGACCCATTATCCTATTCACAGCTCAGCACCATAAGCATTTCTTCAAACAAATAACATTCTGCTCAGATTAGGGAACCCCTTAAAGTCAACAGAGCTACCAAAGGCAGCATAACATTAAATCACAGTATAAAAGGCAGTCAGATTACTTAGCAATTATTGCGAACATTAATAAATCAGGAAGAAAAAAAAGCATCAAAAGGAAAGCTCCATTATGGATCAAGATGACACCAGTTTAAAATACAGATGACTGTATGGCCTAATACAGAAAGGTTTTGAAAGTAACACTGATCAGAACATCACTGTAATTCCTGAACTACTACTACTTTTTTTGAAGGGGTATTTGGTTTAATAAGAGGCAATATCAGAGCAGAATAATCTTTGCAATGGGAAAACTGGTTCATTTAAAACAGACTACTGGATAAAACCACCAGTGAGTAAACAGGAAATTCAGAGAAGAGATCACCTGTGCTACCAAGTAGCAGCTTAATTAAGACATCATTTAGCCTGAATCTTTGTTCTTGTCTGACAGATTTCTTTCTCTCCAATCCTTCTCAACAAGATTAAATTCTATTCAGTGCGCTGGACCCAGCAAACTAGATACAACACAAACTCATTCCAAAAGTTAGAATAGTAAGTATCACACTGCTCAAAATTGTTCTCCATATAGAAAATGACATGAGAAATGCACAAGACCACTATTTTTCCTCATGGGGTCCTACAGAAAGAAGAAAAACTTCATGGTGGTTAAAGATTATGGTAACAGGAAAAAAAGGGGACTCAGATCTTACATTCACTTAGCATACAGCTGCATATTTAAAAACTGACATACTTACTAACATACTTGACTGCAGCCAACCTGACATCCTCTCCAACTTAGTAAAATGTCAGAGCACTCCCTGAATGCTCTAGTATAAATTCTTTGGCAGACCAGCAGTTTAAAAAATTTCCCTGATAGTATGAATTGCAATATTTTCTACTAATGTAGCCGAGGGAAGATCACATTACATGTCACTGACCTTCCAAAAAATCAAACAAACAATTATCTCCCTGAGAAAAATAGAGGGGAAAGAAGCCACGATAAATGACTATCAAGGACCAAGTAATGGCTGCAACAGAAGATTCCCAACTAGGAAAGACGTTGCACTTGGGAGTTGAAGCCCATATAATAATAAACTGGTTTAGAAGATCATTAATAAAGCAACATAGATAAGAAGAATAAGGCAGGTTTAGTTTACTATTATAATTATTTGTTCAGACGAAGACTGGGTTAGCAAAAAATGGCTGGAAGGGCTGTGTATCTCCAGCCTGGCAATTCTGCTTTGATACCACCTTCCCTCTCCTCAGCTTTGCCTTTCTAGGCTCTCTCCCATCTGGAGATGTGCCCCAGTTACAGCACACGGCAGTCAGACACCAGCGCTGTTCAAGCAATGCAATTCTATATACACTGGCTGTACTGGAATGAGAGCTGATCACTTAAAAGTAAGCCTCCTCCAGCTTTTCCTTCTTGGCTGGGAATTTGTAACAACAAAGTCACAGACCCTAAACTTTGCTTTTGCAATGTTATGAAAGTTTTCTGAGTAGAGATGCTACAGCATGACATTTTCGTTGCTGTTTATCTCGAGTCACTTTTCTGCAAGTTGCCAACTTTTTTTGTGACATCTTGCAGCCGTGAAAATTTTGGCTCAGGTTCTGTTTTCTGTGTTGCAGAATTTATTTCCAAGTTAGTGCACAATAAACTCATTTTATTAATAACAATGATGTTTCGAAAAATGACACAAAACATGTTTAAATAACAAAAAAGCATTAGGTAATATTGGAGTACTCATGCTGGGACACAGACAGAAAAATTTCAAATTCACATCAAAGCTAATAAAGCTGAAAACTGCAGTCTAAAGACTATTTTGTTCTGGGAGAGCACCACCCCAAATCTTTAAATAGCAAGATAAGCAGCAGGTGTATACATATTTTTTTTCTAAACAATTGAAATTAAACCAAATATTTTTACACAATGTTGCAATGCATTCAGTGTTTATAATGTTCCCAAAATCTTAACTTTAAGAAGCAGCAAACTGCTTAGTCTACCATAAACATACTCAAAGCGATAACTGGACAACAGTTTTCAGGTTTACAGCTGACAGAGTCCCAAGTGAGCTTAAAGCAAACAATGGAAATGCTTTCTAAATGAACAGAAGCGACTAGAAATCCTGCAAGACAAACTGCTGAAGAGTGCACAGATGCAAAAATCAGACATCTTCAGAAGACCATGGGAAAACAAATAGCATGTCAGAATGCAACCAGTTTTATCAATACAGGATACAGAACTCCCAGGATAAGAGACTCATAGCATGACAAATAATTTAAATGCAGTTTTACAGCAGTGATGCCATTAGCACATAAAGGCATTTCGTACAGCCCTGCATACTTGGACTAGCTTTTCTGAACTTAGCACCCTAGTTCTGTAGACAAATGCAGTAGCTCCACAGGCAAACTGGGAACCAGAAAACCACAAAAGCTAGCTCGTAGTTAAGGAAGGCAATTTAACAGGGTGACTCAAAGTACCTAAGTTTAGTCTTCCGAGACAAAATACTCCTGAAGTAGCCCTCTCCTTTCCCGCGCTAAATTTAATGAACAGCGATCTCTGAGGTCCCTGAAGATACGCTGCTGACTGAAGCTACTTACAAGCAAAATCCCTCTCAGAATCATCAGATAAAAAGTCAACAAACTGCCAAATTGTCAACAAACTGATAAATTCATTACACACATGCATTTTTCATGCCAGGCATAAACAGACTTGTAAGCCAACAGCCTGAGATAAGTTTCATTAGACACCCAGGAACTCTAGCACATATCTGTCTCCCACCACCACCATTCACGCTCAATCTCAGTAGAAATTATCACCCTCTAAACTCACGCTGGATGCCCTACGTTTTTCCTCAGGTATTAACTGCCACACATATCCTCTAAAGCGTACTCTAACAGCGTTACAAATGGTTTGAGCAATATGAAAGCACTGTTATGACACAGAATTTCAGTTACTGTTTATCTCAGGTCTCTTTTCTGCAAGACACCAACTCTTTCATGACATCGGTAAGCGATGTGATCAAAAGCTGGCCACGTGTCTAAAAACAGGGTGCATGCAGAGACACGGACAGCAAAGCCTGTCTCGGGACGAAATCCTGTAATTCATTCAAAGAATGAAGCAAATCGCTTATGATCTATTAAATGAAAGATCATCAGGACAACAGTTTGGAAGAAACAAAAAGGAACTAAAACAGGAAGCAGCAATGTGAACTGCTCCAGGATGCTGCCCATGTTCTGAGTTTAGCTGACAGATTTTAGCGAGCACAAGTCAAGTGAGCACAATGGTGAAATAAGCAAGGTAGGCAAGATACCAGGGTCAATGGGCACATAAAAAATTACATAATAAATGTGTTTTAAATTTTCTTTAAAAATACTATTTAGTCCTATCCAAAGCCATAAAGAAATAAGTGAAGCATTTGCACAGTAAATCCTTCATAAGATACATGAGTATATAGAACTGTTGGGGGAAAATTCAAAGAAGGTTTTGTGTAAGCTTATAAACTTATTAAAATCAAATTTTCCTGTAGCAATGACTGAATTTTAACAGTGGTTCTAAAATACTAGGCACATTTCTTGTCACAGTATCCACCCTGTCTCACATCAAGCTGACTTCTCCAAACAAAAGCTCAAGCCAACCGGCTTGGCAAACATAAGCCCAGAGCAGGGCTGAGATTCTGCTTCCAGGAAACAAACACCTATACTCAGGCATAGGCAGACAAAGCAAGGAGAGCATACTTTTTTTACTGATTCTGAATAATATATGTTACTAGGGAGAGGTATGAAATTAGTATTATGAACACACCAAAAGATCTGCTGTGTTCCAGACTGGCAGCTTTTGCTAGTCACAACCTCTTAACAAACACATACACTACGGCAACAAGCCACAGTTGTGATGAGGAGGAACAACTAATTTGCAGGCAGCAATTTTGGTAAGATCTTCGGGGAGAGTAAAATTGTTGGCTAAGAAGTACTGTCAAATTAATTTTGGACTGTTTCTGAAACATTAGTGGACGATCAGCTAGTACACTACCCTACCTGCAACAGCTCTGTTCTCTCCCTCCACTACAGTCACTGAGATAATCAAGCTTCGCATTCTAGCCCTGTTAACCACACAAACGCCAAGTATTTCTTCTAAATCTTGCAGAGTACTTAAATTCCAAAGATGCTCTCTGACTCAGCTTTAAACATTACCTTAATCCAATCACTATGCATTCACTACTGACAAACATACACACAGAAAATTGATATATTCTTTTATTTCCTGCTGGTATGTGCATATATCACTGTTAATGCAAGACAGCTCACACCTCAGTGGGATTCCTCAGACTTAAGGATTTTAGTACCCAGTGAAAAATGGGGTAAGAACCTTGCCTGAGCTGCTGTCATTGCTCATATACCTGAATTCATCCCACCCCAACTGGGGGGATCAGTGAAACTTACTGCAAATTGATCTTTAAAAGAAACTCATCACTGTCCATATCAAAAGATCTTTAAGATCGAAGCTCAGAATTACCTTGGATTTGAATAAACCCAGGAAAAGGAAAATAAGAGTTTAAACACATCTGTTCTTTACAGGTAAGTTACTACATCCAGAGTGAGACTCATCAAGAAAAACCTCCATCAGATAAAGTTTGCAGTACTTCTATTACAATATGAATCTAATCTCCTTTTCTAAGAGTACTACATGAGAAATATCTGCAGCTTAAGCACTTATTTTTTCTGTTTAAAACTAAAATCTTCAGCTTCGTTTAAATGGAACAACTGTTTCAATAGTATAAATTATGCTCATCTCATTGATAAGCCAGTAAGAACTACTAACATATTGTAAATACAAAAACACTGAAGTAGTATGCAACCAAAATTTGATTTAAACCACACACTTGTATTGTAAAATTTAAATATGAAAGCTCTGTCCAACATGCATATTCTTCACCTGTTTTTTTCACATAAATAATTTATAGCATAAATTAACAACACGGTTGATCTTACCATTTCAACTTACCATTCCATTGGAATTATTTATTCCATTCATATTAATTTTAGTTACAAATCTAACTGTAGGAGGTGCTTCTGGATATTTAGGTCCACACTCTACTTTCAGACTGTATATTCTGTTTTCATAGTTTGTCTAGAAAGCAAAAAGACAGACTAATGCATCTTACTGAAAGCTGAATATTAGTGATTTTTTTTAAAAAAAAGGCAAGAGGAAAAAAAATTAAGAAATATGAAATAATTATAAATCTGTCCATATTATGCACCAACTGATGGACCTGGATTACTGACTGATATTCCACTGTTCAGGTTACACTGATTAATTGATGAATACGTATATATTGCAGTAATTACTGACTACATCATACAAGAGTTTTAACAGAATACATATTTTTTTTCTTTTAATTCACATATCATCTTATCCTCCCTACCTTCCTGCACTCTCAGAACAACTTTGGCAGAGGCCTGAAAGAAAATTGATAATCTTTAGGAAAATTACTGCTTTCTCCTGTAAAAAAAAATCTAACGCTAAGAAAAAACAGAAATAGAGAAAGACAAAAACGCCAATAACCAAACAGTTCAGACACAACCAAAAACAAAAATTGTATTCACAAAAAACATATTTTGAAAGTAATTAACACTCCAGAAAATGTCTAAGACTTCCAGAGCTGAATATCACTTGGTTTATTAGAGAATTTACGAACTTTGGACAGTAAAGTGACAGCAAGTTTGCAGAAGACGTGACTCCAAAGGGACCATGAAACAGATCATTCTAAGTGCCAATACATTTTGAGAAAGTCCAATTAGAAATCAATACAGCTTTTTTTTTTTTTATTTTCAATCTTGTCAAGTAGGCCACACACAATAAAAAGCCTCAGCAGCTTTAGAGGTCACTGATGCATACACCCTTGTGCTCCAAAAGGAAGATAACCCCAGTTTCTACATACGTCTTGCCACTGGCACAAAAGATACAGCTAACACAGACCAAAAGCAGTAACACCCCTCTGAACTTTCCAGAAGTATCATCCTTAAGCTGTGCTGCATCAGCCAGCTGCTCTTCTGTCCAAGTAGAATTATCAACCACCACAGTCAAGTTACCAAATGAAGAGTCCACTCTGTGGTCAATCAAAAGGCAGATAGGAAACTAGACTATTGAAGCACCCTAACGGTGTCCTGTAATTTTGAGGACCCACAGAAACTGAGCAACAAGCGGGTCAGAAAGAAACAAGGTGAAGCATGACATCCATTGTTAGAAAAAAGGTTTTCTATTATTCTTTGACAGCAAAGGCTAAAGGCCCAATAAAAGTAATCTTGTCCTGCTATAGTTAACATAGCTGCTACCACAGCAAGAAACCACAGCAATAAAAATTCTCATTATTCACTCAGGTAAAACAATTTACTTGCCCAGAGAGAGATGCTGTCAGTTACAGTGGAAGTAGGCCAAAATGCATATTTGCTGCTCACAGCTCTGAAAAAATCCAAAAAACAACACTCACTGTCATTCCCTTATTCCTATCCAGGTTGTTTCTTGATTTTGCTCGGTTTTTCAAGTCACTGTTTTACTGCAAGCCAAGCATCCCTGACTAGCTCCCTAAAAAGTTTTAAACCTCTTTTTAGGGGGTAAGAAAAAATGTTTTCTTTAACCCAAAATAAATTTTCTCTTCCTCCCTCCATGTTGGTTCACCTTTCAAATGAAGCAAGAAAAAAATCCTGATGAGTGAGTTTTGCACAGCTCTAGAGAAGACCCATACGTGAAGAACTTCATGCTGTGGACAGTATTAGCAAGTTTCAATGTGTTCTGCCTAACTGCATAACTCAAGCTAACTTCAAAAACATCCAACTTCTACAAACTCTGAAACTGGACATGCCATTGTGCTCCAGGTGCCACCACTGGCTTGGGAGTTGGTGGCTTTTCCTTTCTGCAACCACTGCATATTTCAAGTCATTCTGTCAGAAAGACTGATGGCCCAATATATTACCTGCGGGCACTCTTTCATAAAGAAATTAAAATGTCAGCAATAAAATGACCAGAACTAAGAGTGCATCCCAGGTTGGGTTTTTATTTATTTATTCTTTTAAAACGTATGGGCTCCTACATATTAATCACTTCCTTCAAAGATGTGTCAGGAGTCTACCTTGGGTTGGCCCAGAAAGCAGTCACAGGCAGTTCTAGAGGTTGTTTGGAGAGTTGGGGAGATATCACTTTAGGCAGCTCACATTCACAAGTTCTTTTCAAAATTTCTAAGACTACGAACTTTATTCAAAATGTATGCAAATGCAGTGATTCCACAGAAGCTAGTATCCAAAGCATATTGTCACTACACCTGCATTTTAAATTGGTTCTCTCTCAAATGCATGCAAATCTGAGGGGCTCAGCATAATTATTGAGATGTTCAAAACAGTCTGCTGCAAGTTGCAACTCTGACTTCCAAAAGCAGCTTGAATTACACTGAACCTAACTACTGAACTCTCTTACTCTTGGAAGACACTGGACATGAGCCAACAATGCACACTCGCAGCCCAGAAGACGAGTCACATCCTGGGCTGCATCACAAGAAGCGTGGCCAGCAGATGGAGAGATGATTCTGCCCCTCTGCTCTGCTCTGGTGAGACCTGACCTGGAGTGCTGTGTCCAGCTCTGGAGTCCTCACACAAGAGGGACATGGACCTGTTGGAGTGTGTCCAGAGGAGGGCCACAAAAATGATCAGAGGGCTGGAGAATCTCTCCTATGAGGACAGGCTGAGAGAGTTGGGGTTGTTCAGCCTGAAGAAGAGAAGGCTCCAGGGAGACCTTATAGCGGCCTTCCAGTACCCGAAGGCGGCCTGCACAAAAGCTGGGGAGGAACTGTTTACAAGGGTGTGTAGCGACAGCACGACAGAAAATGGTTTTAAACTAGAGCAGAGTAGATTTAGGTTAAATGTTAAGAAGTTCTTTACTATGAGGGTAGTGAGACACTGGAACAGGTTGGCCAGAGAGGCAGTGGAGGCACCATCCCTGGAGACATTCAAGGCCAGGCTGGGTGGGCCTCTGAGCAGTCTGATCTAGTTAAAGATGTCCCTGCTCACTGCAGGGCAGTTGGACTAGATGACCTTAAAAGTCTCTTCCAGTCCAAGGCATTCTAGGAGTCTATGATCTTCACTGAGGCCAAGTTCTGATCTCAGTTAATTTCTTAAGATAGTTCTCCACTAAGCCCTGAAGGACATACAAGACAGTAATCCCATATTAGCAATGAAAGATAAAAGCTAACTTAGAGCTACATGAATTATACTCACTTAAAATCCTCATTTACACAGCAAACTTCTGTATCATACTTTAACTCATGAGAAAGCATGCACGAAAAGTCAAGTAAAGATGTGTCCGTTCACATCTGATGAGGCTGATCCTCAAGCATGAAAGATGATTACTTCTCCTGCAGGTTTTATCAGTCCAAATAACATTCTACAGAACTTAAAAGATGGGAAGGGTTTGTACTCTGCATATATATTTTAGCTTTTATTGGAGGTAATTAAAAACTGCTTGGTCTTTAGGCAAGATTCAATGGCAATGCATGAACTGCTATACTGAAAGACTATTTGATAAAATTTGTGAAAACTGAAAAATACATTGCCAGTTTATTACAGAATTGAAATTACAAGACATATATGATAAACTGTGGAAAGAAAGTTATCCTGTGAACTGTACTATGCCTGTACATTTAAGTGCAGTAATGGTGGAAATACACACTGAATATATTTCTAACTCAGTATACTAAGTCTCAAATCACAACTGGCTTATACAGACAGCTGCAGAAATATGTACAAGGGGAGGCCAGACTGAAAACACCAAAATGCCAGGAAGTGATGAATACTCACATGAATATGCAGTGTTTCTAAAACTTCATACATTGAATTTTAACTAATTCCTTTATACTGTAGCAAAGTAACATTATTGTGCATCTTGTATTACCTACAAACTTAAGAAAAACATTTTAATTCATCAGACTTACCCTTGGTGGCCCAATAATCATTCCTGTCCATCTGGTGAGTGTCATATCCTCATCATCTTCAAGGCCCCAGCTAACTGTACCATCACCTACTCCTTTCTGCCCTTCTTCAAGTTCTTCCAACAAGCGAAAATTACGAGGTACTTTAACTACAGAAAAGGGAAGGATGTAATTAATACTGTTCACATTAAGGAAAAGGTAAACAATTTCAGTGCTTTTATATGTTAACATTAGCAACTGATGAATATACTTGCAAAGCCAAAAAAGTATTTCCTGTGTACGGAAAACCGTGTTGCCAGAGGCCAGTGTTCACAAAGAAGACAGAGGAGTCTTAACTTTATTTGAACAAAGGGAGAGTTCACCAGGGTTGCCAAGTCCCAGTAAGGTTTCTCAAATTGCCGGAGGACACAGCCCCCTTTAATCCTAATTTCCCCGGTCGCATGAAACCCTCTCCCTTTCCCCATTGGCTAAGGTACTCAGGAGGTACAGACTTCCCGATCCGCCTACATCATGTTTCCCCTTAACATGTACCCCCCTTAACAACATACATCGCATGTTTCATTAACTCCAACTATGTCTCGCCCAGGGCAGAGAAGTTAATATTCATAGGTCTATCAAGCCTGTGCACTCTTTCTCAAAGTTCAAAAGCTTAGAGCATCCTTGCTCTTGACTTAATTAATAGCCCTAATGGCCAAGGTGTCTCAGACTGCATTCTGTGACTCCCTCGTTCATGAAGGACACTCTCCTCTTTGTTCCATCACTAACAAGAAGAAAACCCCACACACTCCCCTTCTTGTTTTATCACTATTTGTAAAGACACTCGACTTTCTTATTCTCTCCTTCATGAATTTACTTAGCACTCAAATTGTTTTGGAGCAACTAACCACTTCACTGGAAGCTAATTACCTCCAAGAGATGGCAAAGCGAACTATAAAAGCGAAAATAAGAGAGTGCTCTTCAGTTTGAGAACTGAGTTTCTCTTTCCCAAGCACAGTACTGCAGACAGTCAGTATATTTCAAAATCAGTTCACTGTTTGTCTAGTTCTACTCAACTAGAATCCACATAAAATTGATATGGCAAATGCCCTCCAAAAATAATTCAAGAATGCAACATTAAACACAAATTATCTTAGTAAATGTAAAAGACTGAAATATTTTTGCTTGAATTCATTTGACTTATAAAACGTCAAAACATTTCAATATTTGAAAATAAATTAAAAATCTTTTTTATTCTAGTGATTATTTCCTCCTAACAGAGACAAAAATAAGCAGCACAGAAACACTGATTAAGTTGCTAGAGAGATAATGACATATTCATAAAAGATTACAAAGATGTACTGCCTCTAAAAAGTCAAGTAATATTCACTTCCTGAACTATAATTACTGGATTTTTATTATTATACATGAAAACAGACAGATTCTGATAGGTATTAAACAAGTAGGTGCTTAATTGCTTCACATCACAGAAGCTAAAATTGTATTTCAGCACCGATGTAGGGAACAAAGCTAAGTAACTCTTGTGCATGCAATCATGGTATGCTTTAATTTTCACATAAAATATTCCAAATGATATAACAGAAATATTTTAATACTACAAAACTTTGATTTTCTTATAGCTGCTTATAGCTAAATTTTTTAGCAAGAAATACAGACTATAGAAGTTTGAAAAGACATGTGTCAAAGAAAATTGTTTTTCATAACAGTTACTTAGTCACTGGGATTTCAGGTTTTATGTTACGCTACTCTGGATTCCAAGTGGTCTCTATGCATAAAATTAAAACCAATATTATACAATATGATTATTTAGTCCACACATATGGATATGGACCAGTGTAGATAAACATCGTTCAGCAACTATTCAAGTAGCTTATTCTGTATAACTCTGTTTTCTCTTAAACTGTGTTTAAAACTTTTTTTAAAAAAAAGTAACACAGACTAAGGAGAGGCTCCTAAAAAAAATGTAAAAACAACTGTCTCCAAGTTCTCCAAATTCCCAGGGAAAAGCATTAAGATTACAGTATGAGGACAGTGCAAGGAAATTAAATCACTCATGTATGGCCTCACCTTCCTTCCTGCTTTGCTATTGTCATTCAGCTGAGCCCGTAATGAGCTACTTCAGCTTGCTAACTGAGCAGAAAATTACACATTTTGGTTAGCCTCCTGACAGCTTAACAAACCAGCCCAGCTCAAAGAGAGATCAGACAAGTATTAGCATGAAAGTGCAGCCATGGCAGCAAAAACTCAGATTACCTCCATGTAAAAATGTGTTTTAATGGAGTTGAAACTACTCTGGAAGGTTATTTTCACAGCTAAGAGTTCACGTACCTGAAAGTACTAGCACAGTACACCAGGAGGAGGCTTCGCAATACTATAGCACAGATCCTTTTAAAAAACTTCATTGATATTTATTTGCCGACTCCTCTGGTCCCATCCTCACTTGTTACTAATGTCTGATCTGTAGATATGTAGATATGTATCTACCTCAGACTATGAAGGAGAACTGACAATCACGTTTCTAGCATGTTATAGAGGCATAAGTTTTTCACTTTTGCTCCAGATTCATACATGCTCTGGAATGGAATCTAATGGCTAATGTTCACCTTAAATAAATAAACAAATGAATAAATAATAATAAACAAGCAGGATAAACTTGTACTAAACTTCTTATTTTTCATAATATGACTGAATAGTTACTGTTTGGTACTTGGAGCCTCAAACAACAACAGAAAACAAACAGCCCTCCCCCCCAAACCCCACGTACATTTAGCATCATCCAATCATTTTCTTAGAAAGTTATTTAAATCCACCATTTCTTAGAATTCTTGCAGTGGCTCCAGAATATTTGATTTGTAGTTTATCTCTTTAAAAAACACATAAAAGACAGCAGCAATCAATCTTTAAAGTTTATTTCTCATCACCTGCTATCACCTTTCAGTGCAGCTGAGATGATCTAACTGCTCATTGCCAGGAGAAGAGGTTTCATTCTCTCTCTCTCCCTCTCTGTTGCTCTTGCATTAGCCAGGCTCCTCTATTAGCCAAACTGGCACATTAATTTAGCAAAAAGCTGTTTTTCCTTTAGGCAAAAATCAAATCCAACCAGTTAATCAACTGAATTGACTCAGGAAAAAAAGATCAACAAATGCCAGAGCTGACTGCTGTGTCTTCCACTGCCCTCCTTTGCAAAAACCATGAGCGTGGGGACAAGAGAACCTTTTGTGGCAAAACACTGTTGGCTTGGCTCAACTGTGTCATAAAATTGTGCTCAACACACAAAACTGTAGGGGATGAG
This sequence comes from Apaloderma vittatum, assembly GCF_000703405.1. NCBI lineage: Eukaryota > Metazoa > Chordata > Aves > Trogoniformes > Trogonidae > Apaloderma > Apaloderma vittatum. The sequence goes on from NW_009705436.1 coordinate 22,979, forward strand.
AGTTACTAGAAAATAACAGCCCCTTATGACTAAGTGTCCTGTGTTCATCACAGTGTCTACTATGCTGTCTGTGCTCACCAGTTCCCCCAACGGCTCAAGGGGACCAGTGAAGGACTTGGGAAACCTCCAGAACAACTGCAGAAAATAATTTATATCTGATCTTAGAAAGAAATGTCCGACAGTAAGTGTCAGGCTCTCCATGCTAACATTCCTACCAGTGCTTGAAAAGGTAGCAAAACACTGCTCTGAAATTAAAAATAAGAGTCAAAACATCTAGTGTTAAAACAAAAACAAAAAACTTGTCACCCCCAAAACCCCAACTAAAGCCAACCAACCAACCAACCAACAAACAACTCACACCACACTAGGGAGATTCTAACCCTTTAAAGAACTCCCAGGGAAAAAAAAAAAAAGGTACTACTACTCAGCTACAGCTGGATCAAAGATACATTCAAACATGTTTCCTTTCAGAAAGCTACACAGACCTACAACATTTGGGTTGGAGTCACCAGAAACGATTGCATAAATTAAGATAAAACCACCATTTCATTACAACACTTCTATATTTAAGGTACTTATCTCACTTTCATAAACACATACTATTCCTTTATTAGGAAATGCACACAATCCTTCTTTTTATGAAATTTATATTTAAGATTTGGACGAAAACCTCTTCCATTGTATTTCCAAAGAGATACCCTGACTTGTCAACGGACATCAGAGGGGCAGAGTAACAAGCTGTGCACATCTTAATTACGAATGTCTATTAGAGCTTTTTGCAACAAAGCATTACCAGGTCACTATTCCGTAGCTTGCAAATAAACCAAACAAACAAACACCCCCCCCCACCCCCAAAAAAAACAAAAAAAACCCCAAAGCCCCACATTAAACTGCTTCTATGTCCTTGGCATATATGATTAATGTTCTATCCTCAATACTTCAAACTTCAATTGAAGTCACTATTGAATATTTTATTAGAAAACCATTGTTGATAGATTTCTGGCAAATGCCAAGATACTTCACAAACCAACACAGTGGATAAAAAAAAGAAAACAAAACCAGCCACCTTACCTCTAGAATTGCAGTCTTAGAAACTACCACCAAAACAAACTGGAATTAAATGCTAATGCTGTCCTGAGGGTCCACTCATGCACTCACTCACACACACCATTGAGCTCTACCCATTTTCTTTGGTTGTGCTGTAATCTCCAGTTAGTACAAATCCACCTATCTTAAAGAACTGAATACGTATACAAGATTACACTTTCTTTTCAGTAAAACAACAGGAACAACTTCTATCTAGAAAATCGTGTAATGATGGTCTGGATCTTTTGGAAATTAAGTTTGCTCCTAGCATAAAGTGAAGAATTCTTATTCTTCTCACCATCTCACATATTCCAGAGGGCACAATCAAAACTACATTAATGGTGCATACACAGCTTGCAGTTTTGTCTCTAATCCAGATAATACAATTCATCTAATATTTGCTAAAACCTGGGAAATATTTCTTGACAGAATCTGAGTAATAATCAGTATTTCATTTATAGAATTGGGACAATGAAACATCCTTCAGTTCTAGTTTGCAACACATCAGCAATAGGAAATTACAGAAACTGTCCACATTCTTCAGCTGACTACCCGCCCTCAGGTGTACCTTCGGGAACAAGTAGTGGCAAATGAGTAGAGAAATGTAAATGTTCTCTCCAATTCCACTTGCTGATGGGACCACTAACCAGCTTCGGACAAGTGCAGACAGATTGTTTTGACTCCCTGTAACGGGCATCCCTCAGCTAAAACCTCTCACTTCAAAGCAAAGGGGATTAAAGCAGTCATGCGATTTTACCTCTGGCAGAGCTGTAGGAGTGGCAACCTCCCCGCCGCCGGCTGTGACTAACGGCTACGTATTGCATCCTGCACAGCTATTTGTAATGATTGACTAAGGCTCTCCGTGTGAAAATACAGCTGGGGTCGTCGACATTAAAAAATTGAACAAAAGCAACCTTCCCCTGACCTCTTTTCAGTTTATCTGCAAAGCTTACCTCACTATAGATTTTACTGACAAACACTTCTTGACTCCCCAAAACCATGCACAGGAACTGCCAAACGGTATTTACCAAGTTTTCACAAAGACTTGAAGTAAACACATCTCACTTAAACAAGCAAAACAAACAACACCCACTCATGCTTACATAAGCCTTACATACAGCCTTTGGTGTATATAAATACACAAACAGTTTTTAATTCAGAAGTTTAATCATGAGACTAGATGACAGAAACTATTAGAAATCAGCGAATTTAATACCTTAGAACAATGAGAAAAGAATAAAAACAGAATCAGTAAATAAAGACTTAAATTAAGCAGGACTATCTACTTTCATACATATGGAGCTACTTCAGACATCTCATTCTAAACCACTAAACTAAAAGAAGCAAGAAGTACATTATTCCACAGGACAAGTTAGAAAATAAGTCATAGCTATGCTTTTATCCAGAACCTGCATAACCTGAAAAACCATCAGACAACAAAAAAAAAAAACCAAAACCAAACTTCAGTATCCTTTAGCAGGACCAAGACTAGAGCAAAAAAGGGGAATTGCCTGGATGGACCTACTCTTCCTAATATGCTAAGACACAGTTCCACAGCTGGTAATGCCAGATCACCCACTAATACAGAGATTTAATCTGCATCAGGACAGAATACACAATTGCACTTAAGTCAAATTTGACCGAACAAGCTGGCTACATTAAATCACATTTTTAAACAATTCACATGGACACACTCCTTCAAATACAGGTGGGAGTCCAAGCTCCCTGCACATCAAGAGATTCTTCGACCTGCAACCGGCAAAAGTGAGATAACCTACCATGCTCTTCTCCCTGCAACTTACAAAAAGGAGACACATCCTCACTTTTCAGAGACTGGCTCAGAGTCTGAATCACAGAATCACAGAATGGCCTAGGCTGGAAGGGACCTTAGAGATCATCTAATCCAACCTCCCTGTCATGGGCAGGGACGCCTGAAGTGTGAGGTTTTCCATTACATCCAAAACTAGTTTTTATAATAATTGTCTACTACAATATCCATACCAAAATTCAGTTTCTCTTGAAACATTCCTTAGCTCTCAGCTTCAATCCCTCTTCAAAGTTACACCTATACCAGGAGCCTTTTGCTATAGTTAGGACAGCACACTCATCAATACAGCTATAAGAACAAATCTTAATATGGACCCAAGAACAAGCTGTATAATCAGATTATAAATTAACACAGCTAGGATACTGTTAGGGATGCTATTCTTCCTGAAAGAGACAGCTATGTCAGGAAAAGTCTGTAGTATAAACAATATTGAATGTATGAGCTATCTTTTGCCCACTGACTTCCAGCTAATGGAAATTGACTAAAAAATATGTTTAGCTTGCTAACAAAAATTCTCAAACCCCATTTAACAGCTTCAGGCTGTCAGAAAAAATAAGTATTTTTTAGAAGACGGGAGGGATGCCAGCCTTGCAAATTCTAAGCCATAACACAATTTCTCGTCTGCGGAGGTGGGGAAAAAGTAAAAAATTTCTAAGAGAAACAAATAAAAATAATAAGTTCCTTTCAGCTTGAGTAATTCAGAAGTCACCTTGCTTCGGACAAAATAAAACAAGTAGCTTAAATACTAAAAACACCCCAAACACAAAAAAAGAATATAAAACAACCAAACCCATAAATAGGGCCTGAAATGGACAATTCACACACACAAAAGAAGACACTCTTCTTTGAAAAAAAGTATTTTTTTAAAAACATGATCTCTATTTTTCTCTGCCAGTTACCCTGCTCTCTTCACATACTCTTTTGCCTAGTAAAATAACCTGTGAGTATACACCAAAAAAATGCCTGACTTACTATCAGGAACCTACTATGAAGAAGTATTCCCAGGTTGTAATTACATTATAATCATCTGAATATGATCACAGCAACCTGGATCCAAAAAACAAAAGTATTTCTAGTAACTTGCCTATTAAGGAAGTTGGACATGGGAGATTTCTTTACAAAAGAACTCCATTGCTACCGTTAATAATGGAACACAGCAATTCAATCGTGAACTTTTTTGCTTGTTTTAAATCAAGACTGTTACTATACACATAGTAAAAGCATTGTTTCCAGTAACCAGGAAAATAACACGATTTTTGTTCATGGCAAAGAAGATATTTTCAGTGAAAAGCAATACGTCTTTCTCCAGAAATTACAAAAATCCCCATGTGCTGCTGCAGAACTTAAACTGTGAATCAACATAACCATGTGCTACTGAAGATGGAGTGAGCCTACACTGAGAAAACTGTACTTTCATTAAATGAGTTTGATACATCTTGATATTTGTGTTAATTGAAACTTCTGCTATCTTAGAATTACAGGTGCATCCTGTTTCTTTGAACTATTTTCGAACCTAGTTTTGATATACTTCACTAAAATTCAAATTCATTATTCTGTGTATCAGTAGCATTCATAAAGCTACATTTATTATAAACTATTTTTCTCTATTTCCCTTCAGCAAGTATGTCCCAAAGCAATGAAATCCAGGCAAGAGCATATTCTGCATTAACAGTTTTGAGTTTAAATCAGGAAGGTACCATGTTATCTTAAAGAGTGAAATGAAGGTATTTAGCAGCAATGTGGCCCATACACACTGATAAGGATGGTGAATAAGGTGCTAAGCAATTCTAGCCTCTATGGATGAAATATCCATATAATGCAAGTGTTACTATTTTCCACAGGAACATCCCATTCATCACTAATTCTGTCCCATAAAACCAAAGAGATGCAATTCTATTACTAGTAACAGAATACAGGACTTGAACAAAGCCACTCAGTCCAGCTACACGACATAAAAAAGACAACAGATAAAGCCGATTCCAGAGCACTCTGTATCTCCAAAATTAATCATGGGTAACCTCTCAGAAACAACAGTGATCTTGAGCGATTCTTGAGTGATTCTTCATTTTGCTAGTGTCTAAAATATGCATCATGTCAGATCAACTAAACAGTCTCTTATCATCACGACCAGCAACCGGCACAGCTGTACAGCAGTTTAGATCTGCAGACTCAGAAACTGACTAACCTAACTAAGCCAACTTGTGCAAAATTTCTAGGAATAGAAGTTCAAGAAGAAAAATAAGTCTGACATAATCAGGTAAAAATCCATTTCCATTTAAAATGAAATTATTCATCCCAAAAGAAAGAAAGAAACAAAACACGATGACTAACTTTAGGAATTAGTAAGAAAAGAGATGAGTAGCAGGGAAGCCTTCATAGCTCAAGTAAAAAGATGCACATCAGTGAACATACATAGAGCAAATGACCATTTATTCAATGTGTTCAATATTTATCATATTTTAGAGCCAGTTTTGTTACAATTAGAAAACTGCCATCTCACAAGAATGAAAGAAATTGCTGTAGTTGACAGAGCTGGGAAGAACTGGAAGGGCTATTCTGCTTCTTTGCAGAACTAAAATTATTTATTTACTTATATTTTATATAGAGGCACAAATACAGGCTGAGCAAAGACTGGACTGAGAGCAGCCCTGCAGGGAAGAACTTAGGGGAAACCTGGGGGAGTGCTAGTTGATGAGAAGCTCAGCATGACCTGGTAATGTGAGCTCATAGCTCCAAAAGTCAACCATGTCCTGGGCTGCATCACAAGAAGCATGGGCAGCAGATCAAGAGAGGTCATTTTTCCCCTCTACTTTGCTCTCATGAGACCCCACCTGCAGTACTGCATTCAGTTCTGGGGCCCCCAAAATAAGACAGACATGGACCTGCTTGAGCCAGTCCGGAGGACGGCCATGAAAATGATCAGTGTGGGAGCACCTTCCCTGTGCGGACAAGCAGAGAGAAGCGGGGTTTATAGTGGCCTTCCAGTACTTAAAGGGGCTCTACAAAAAAGATAAAGGGCAAGTAGTGACAGGACAAGGACTAATGGTTTCAAACTAGGGCAAGTTAGATTTAGATTAGATATTAGGAAGACGTTCTTTACTGTGAGGGTGGTGAGACACTGAAACAAGTTGCCCAGAGAAGCTGTCAAAAAAGACAGAGACTTTTCACAAGGGCAAGTAGTGACAGGACAAGGACTAATGGTTTCAAACTAGGGCAAGTTAGATTTAGATTAGATATTAGGAAGACGTTCTTTACTGTGAGGGTGGTGAGACACTGAAACAAGTTGCCCAGAGAAGCTGTGGAAGTTACCCTCCCTGGAAGCGTTCAAAGCCAGGCTGGATGGGGCTTTGACCCACCCAGTCTAGTGGGAGGTGTCCCTGCCCATGACAGGGGGGCTGGACTTCAAGGTCCCTTCCAACCAAACCATTCTATGATTCATATGATCTATTTGACTCTGTAGGAACTCTGTAAGTGGTTAACTTCTTTTGTCATTTACAGTATTTAAAATCAAAAATAAATCTGCAAGCACACAGGTTGGTAAACATCAAACAGGACGTGCAATTCTAAGAATTACACTGAAGTTAAGTATGCTCTTCATCAGTTGTTGGGTTGTACTTTTTTGTTTTCTTCTTATGAAGATACATCACTTGCCAAGGAACACTTCCTAGCAGGAGCCAAGAAACAGTATGAAAAGTTATAAACAACCTTTTGGTTAAAACTTACTAAAGTAATATTCCTTTTCAGAATTACATTGGTGATAATTCCACTTAAGTGATATCTTACATTTACTGGTATCTTAGCAGATACAACTGAGAATTAAAGTTAGGCTGCATGAAAACAACTTCCATAGGAATCTCCTTCATATGAATCTAACCACAGCCACATACATTCTATATACAGCTTATTTTAAAAAGGCAGCTAATGAGAAATGTTAACACAGCAGCAGCTTTGGTCATTTATTACAACCCAGCATGCACACTTTGACTGAGGAGAAAAGGTCTGGAGGGATGCAGGGGTATTGATATCTTTGGGGTAGGGTACAAACATTGTTGTTTAACAAAACAGTAATTTCACTCAAGAGAGAACATAGATGTAAAGAAGTAGACTTTTTCCCCCTTTACTTTCAACTTCATTATGTATATTCATAACATTAAGACATTGTCAGTTATTTACTAGCAACAGTAATTTGAAATTATAAATTCTAAACAAAATATTTGCACGGTGACCTGTTTGTTTTTTTTTTCCCATGGTAGTTCTAGTTGCACTGTGTTAAAATTTGCATTTAATACAACTTAAGCTGCTTCACCTAACACTTTGGGTTCGGCTGCCAGATGCAGTACAACACATCTTCAAAGGAAAATAGAACTTTATACTTGTAAACTTAGGGGCAAACTCCTAAAATGCAAAGGAAAGGCTGTAAGCACAGGTATGGTCCGCTTTCAAGGCTGAACCCACCTCATTAGGTGGCATCCAGTTCTTTCATTTACGTTTCACATATATCTTACCAGCTGTACTCACAAAACATAGAACGTAGTACATAGTGATGGATAACCTCACAAGGAAGGAGAAGCAGTAATACCAAATTGTCCTCCAAGACCTCAGGTTACATTTAATTTTTAAGAAAGGTGTATTTAGACACCAGAAAATCTGAATAAAGCTTTCAATATAAGAAAAGTATTAAAAGTTTATCTAGTTTGGGGAGTGGGAATGGAAAAAGTAATGTCTGTAGATCTAGGCATTAGTAGTTCGGGTATCATAAACATGTAACTGATTTACAAACACATTAATATGGCTTAAAGCACAAATCTTGATGCTGTCTCAGCATATCAAAACTGCAAAAGTGACATCAGTTCATTCAGTATGTCAGTTGCTGTCGGTTCCACAGTAAGAATGACAAGATCTCAAAACTGACTTCTCCCACAGTATGAGCATTCCAAATGTGTAACTCATAGGAAAAAGCCTGTACAATTTTAGGTTTTATTAATTCTGTTTTTAAGCGTGAGGAATTGCTAGCAGAACAAATAAGCTCCATTATCAAGGCATCTTCACCTAAGAAGTCCTCCCTTCTTTTCTCTTATCCTGCCTCTCAGGTAGTCAGAAGGAAGTAAACTGACAGCTCCTAGTAATTTTGAGCTCTACCCATTCTGTTCCACAAGTTATCAGACTATTTACTGAAGGCAGCCTTGGACAGGACTTCTCCTGTGCCGGCCAGTGTCCTCCAGGCAAATACTATATATGTTTGGCCACTCCACTCTCCCCTCCTTCCCTGCTCCTCACTATCACCACTTTCCCCTTACTTACCTTTCTGTGAAGAGTAGCCGACAGAGGAGAGGGAGATGCACCTGCCATTAACTATTCGATTCATCAGAACTGCTCTGCTCTGACCAGCACCCATGGAGAGGCATTTCTCACAAATCCGAGCATGTCTCTCCCATTCTGCACCATCTCTCCTTTCCAAGGCTCATGTTCCACTGAAAATCTCCATTCCCCATCTCCTGCAGTCCAACTTCCAAATGCCCTCTGTAGATTTTTTTATGTAGCAAGAACACCCTAAACGTCTTAAGCTGTACAAGGTAGGAGAGTAAAGAAGTGCAAGACCTACTAAACATATGTCAGTGAGCAAAAGCACACAGAGTAGTTAAGACTAGCTACGTGCACACACAGAACATAGTCCAGAGCTGAGAGAAAGTCCATCTGGAATCTTTGTTAACAAAGTTTAGTCAAGGACAGCTACAGTTTATTTCACTCTACATTTTCATACAAATACTGTTCATGAGTACAGTGGCTGGCATGGAATTAGTATTGGTGATCACATCAACTGCACCAATGAAGAAGCTTGTTCCACTACAGACACAAATGTTGTTAAAACTACAGAAATGTGAAGGCATAAGCAAGCTTTTACTAAAAAAAACAAAAAAAAAAAAAACAAAAAAAACCCACCAAAAACACTTGAGAAGCTCCCACACAAGTTTTAAGTAATAATACCTCATCCAAAAAAGCTCAAAAATGGTTAGCATACCAATAGAAAACTACAGTATGAGAACCATCAGACTGCAGTGCTAAAAATGAATTGGTGTAATTTGCTTAAAACTAACTTTACCAATCTGCACCAGTATTAAGGGCATAAATTCATCAGTCTATATAACTAAGTGCAAGCTTTTTATCATAAATAAGACCACTGTTAACTTAAGAGTTTAGTTCTTTGAGACACTGCATGTCCAGTCATGCCTAAGCATAAGAAAAACTTTACAGAAATTAAACAGTTAAGTCACTAAATACCTCATCAATTGACATCCAAGCTGTTTTGGTGAAGGGTGGAAATGCATATGCTGACTGTGTTTTAAAAGTTAACTCTTTATAGGCAACCACCAAATGCAACACAGATGAGATATGAAATGGTTCAATATCTTCCCATATGTTTTAGTATATTAAGTGGTACATTATGAAAAATGACACGATGTGATGCTCAGCAAATTAAGCATTTTATTACTATTTCAATTTTGTACAAAACAATGTAAGGTAGAAAACCAGTAATGAGGGGTTAGAAGAGATATCCATCACTTCAAAAATCACCAGCAATATTGTGATTTAAGAGTCTAAGGAATCAAGACCTTAGGAAAGAAATCCAGTACCTCTCGTCAGAAGCTAAAAATCTCAAAACTTGTTTAATACAAAATTAACCCCAGTATTAAAAACATATGCTATATAAAGGCAAAAAAAGGCTGAAGAAAAGGTATAATGGCAGATAAGCTCAATTTTTTAAAGTTTCATTTTAAACCTGAGACTGTGTTGGCAGGGAGGAAAGAGAATTTCAAATACATGCTTTGTAAGCTATATTTCAATATGATGGCATTTTTACTTTTATTTTTTTCAGATAAGGGGACAGGAAGAGTGGGAGACTAGAGGAATCCAGCAGAGGTAAGTATCTCCTGTCATTAAACAGCTTTCACAGGGTCTTCTTTAATAGTAAGAATACAACGTGTGACCCAGATAACAAGAGCTGCATCAAGGATTTAGTTTAGCAAAGCGGTAAAGCTGTCTAAAACGGGTTACAAATCATTGATTAGCAAACAGTTGTTCAAAGAGTTGCATGAAGGTCTTTTCAAACATGACTCAGCACCCACCTACAGATCATAAACACGCTTTACCTATATAAAACAAATAATATATTTCACTGTTCTTCCTTCAGTTATACACAGAGGCATACTTACAGATATAATCAGCAAATGTACCCATCACCATACATTCAGTAACAAGAACTGCCATTAAACTATTTTCCTACATTATTTTTGTGACAGCCATATTTCAGTCTAATATCTTCTATAAGTCAAGGTACTGAATAGTTCAAATTATTTAATATTTATAAGACCACATATTCTACTTCAGTGAGAGGAAAGAAAGCTTACAATTTATTCCTTGAAAAAGTTCTAAGTTGTATGAATAAAAATTGATATTTTACTGAGATTCTATTGGTAACCTGAGTAAAGGACACTACTTCTACATGTATTGGGAAAAATGTTTTTGATTTACTTAAGTAAATTGCAAATGTACTTAACTATCCATTTATGAATAGTCACAAATGCAATGAAAAGAGGTGATGCCTAACACAGCATTTTTAAAAAGGAGACAGAGTCTACCTAGATGCTAGACATAATTTTTCTAACTTTTTTTTTTAAATCTAATTGAAGCTTCTCATCTTTCTGAAATAAAGGATTAATTCAGAGCTCTGAAGTTTCCACTTGCTCCAAAATGCTAACTAGAAATGATTTAAAGTCACGTACTTAAAAGCACCAGACATTTTTGAAAAGGCTGTAAAACAGAAGCTCATGTTATTCAGAATCAGTCTGACAGCTTCACAGTCATAAGTTTTCACACTGATGTACCGATTGTATTCAAAACATTGTTTGAATTATATCTCATTAGTGTCTGCCAAATGTCAAATACAAAGAAAAACATTCCTTTGGGCAGGATAGCATGTAGCAAAACCCTTCTGAGTACAGCTTAAATCAAGACTATTTTGAGCACTCTCCCCATAGTACCTTCTCCTCTTTCCACAATCTGTGCAGAGGCTCCCACAGGCTAGTTGAGACTTCAATGCAGCAAAACCTAAGTGACATAATTAGCTGAAGCTGATCTAGTACTTTAGGTAAAGTTTTGGTCAGGATGAAGTACAAAGCTATAGATTAGGAAAAAACATGTAAGAGTAGGGAGAGAGAGAGAGAGAAGGAAGTGTCTGTCAACAAAATGAGGCTGAACAGTTTCATAGCATGTACTTCATGTCTTTGGAAAAATCTTCCAGAAGACAAAACACAAATACTAACAAATATGAATATAATTCAACTCCACCAACTACTCATAAGACTTGAAAATCTAATTCTCGCATGTGAGAAGCCTTCTCATCCGTGCTTAGATTTATAGTACGGACCATCTGCTTCCAACTGCTGAAAGGCGTACCTTCCTGAAACTGTGCGTTGTATCTTTATCCAGGCTGAAACTTTCCAGGATTGTACAGAACAGTTTAGACAATGGGCTTTAATACTACGCCCAATAATATCCTTGGATTTCAAACAAATTCTTAAATAAATAGAAGATTACAAAGTAGGCCACTTCTTTATCTCAGAAGTAAGGTGTTTACTCTGCGAGAGCATACTCTCACACAGCTACTGTGGCAGAAAGACGTACGTTGGGGCTTGCATTTGAAGACAGTTGTAAAATACCACCAACCAAGACAGGAAAATGGTACAGGCAAAGCTCTGAGAAGAAATAAAGTATCTTGCCTATATATGCCACAAAGTTGGAAAGAACTGATGGTCTACGTATAGTTTAAAAGTCACTTGTAAGCTAGATTGTTCTCAAACCAGCTGAAGCACATCTAATTTATTTGTGGCTTGCCAAGACGTTTTTAAGTAGGCAGAACAATTACAGTTGCAACTCCTTGTGCACAGGACATGATGGAAAAATGCTCCACACAGAGTGCTTGCTGCCTCACACAATACAGTATTTGACTTCTTTTGTTTCGTCTGATTACTTGCAGCTTTACGAAGTCTATGCTTACAGAGCAAACATTATAAAAATACAGCACAAACATTTAAGACTGTAAAATTCTAAATGGCTTTTAAATTGACTTCTTGGGTAGGTTCTGTATAAATGAACAATCTGATGGAGGCATGATAGAGAAAAAGAGAGGAAGTAATATGTCCTTGAAGGTAAAACACACTAGATAAAAAACCAAACAACTATTTCTTCACAGAATCACAGAATCATCTAGGTGGGAAAAGACCTTTAAGATATCCAACCATAAATCTAACACTGCCAAGTCCACCACTAAACCACGTTCCTAAAATGTACATTAAGTATTCAATTCCTGTCTGCAAAAGGAATTTTGATTAAAATAAAACTGCACATCAACAGGCATATGCCTAAAACAGGTCTTCTCCAAGAAAAAAATGGGGAGGGTATCCAATAGAGCAGAGGGAAAGCGAAGCTGTGCAGTGTAACGCACAAGTTTTCTATATACAAAGTTTAAATTATGCCATCTCCTCTACGGAAAAAAAAAGTCTTTAAAACATTACTTCTACATCCCACTTATTCCTTTATTACTTCTCTGAATGGCTTTTAGTTTCTGGGACTCTCCATCAACCTCTATCCCACAAGTACAGAACAGACAGACATAGCTTAATTTGGAAAGGAGAAGAGTTACAAAGGATTTGAGAGAAAGTATTACAAAACCCTGTGTCACATTACGGAATCCTTTTCAAAGGAGGATTTTAGGAGGAAAAAACCAGCAAGCTTCAAACACAACAAAACACCCAATCACCAGGAAAGATACAGTCAGTCCTTGCTTCACAGCTCAGGGAGTTAGACTGAATGAACTCAAGATGTTCCAGCCCCTTTTTTTTAATAGCAGTTTCCTTACAGCGACAATCATGCACACTTTGAGCTGCTTTCACCGCCACTAAATGTTTGCAAATGGAAATAAAAAACAAACTTAAGGAAACAAGGCACGGACACTAAGCATTGTGCCACTTCAGTTCAAAGAATCAGTCATATATAATTCAAAAACAAAGATATAACCTAAGGCACACAAAGCAACCAATTCATCCTTAAAGATGAGAATATCTGGAAATGAGAAGTATGGATTTTACGCAACAGATACTTGTCTGGGACCCAACTGTGTTCCTTCAAAGACATTAAACACACTTTCAAAAAAGGTGGCTTGTGACTACATTCTGAAGTAAATCAGGAATCTCACATATAATTGCTGACTGTGGATCAGTGGATTTTTTCCCCGACAGCACACTTTCACCAAACTAAGAGGAATTTTCATTAATTCAGCCCTGTTTGCCCTCCCCCAAGGTCCTGAAGCCCTCAGTTGAAGAGGAAGCAGACAGAAGCTTTGGCAGGCCCATACTTTGAGCACAGTATTAGACACTGCTGCCTTAACTCTCATCTTTCCACACATGAGCTCTAACCACTTAGTGACATGCCCACTCTTTTAGGAAACATTCACATTTTAGATGGATATATCCATATCCTATGCAAATAAGGTAATTTTAAGTAAAATTTAAATTACGGAAATACAGAAATTAACTCATTTTTATGCTACTGATCTGTTTCTTTTTTCAAGTTACACAACAGATTTTAAATGGCATGCTTTGGTAAATTACTTCTTTCAATCTAAAAGTATGTTTAATTACATACTCCACTCTGTATGTTCAAAGAGATTAATAAAATGAATCTCCAGCTAACTAATATGAAATTGACTGCTTATATCCACAATTGACTTTTCTTTCCTCAGATCTCCAGCAATACCGGCATGAACAACCTAGGTTCAGCTTCAAGCAGAAGGAGGTGCAATATTGGAATATCAATCAAACCAGATCTTACAAATGTCCATTTCTAGGACATGTAATATCTACATGCGAAATTAGTCAGTATAGGTGATTTTAGAAATGATACTTATTCGACAATATAACACTGATATACATAGTTTCTTCAGCATACATTAAAGATGAGCTATTTTCAAACCATCTTCAAATATTTCAAGCTGTTTTCAAACGTTGTTAAAGGCATGTAATTTTTTACATGATTATTGAAAGAACTAGTAAGCCCAGGAAAGGCATTTCTGGGATAAAACTAAGACAGCTGACCTTTGTGTAAGTTTTGCTGTTGACTTCCTTGGGGCTAGAATTTCATTCCTGGACTTCATGGAAAACATTCATTTTTTGTGAAATAAACGAGGATGAAGTTGAACTTTATCGCAAGAACAAATTAAATTCACAGAGCTAGGTAGAGTTAAATCTTATTTCTATAGCAAATTATTTGCTTCCCTCCTCCACAAATGAGTATAACACAGCTCCCTGGCATGAGTAGTTCTGGGTGAAGTCTTAAAAAAAAATCTAAATTTCTGCGTACTACTGGAAAGAACAAAACAATCACCCTCACTCTTCAAAAAAAAAAAAAAATCTATACCCATAGTAATAAAAACCCAACAATACTTTCTCCACAGGATTAAGTATTTTGTTTTAGAAGCCCTGACTAATTTTCCCAACAGTTCTGTTGATGATTCTGTCTGCTCACTTCATAATACTAAAACGATTTCATTTCCTGAACAATGCACAAACGTAGTACCAGCACTTTATACTGTGTGGAGCAGATACATCTATAAATAGTTTTCTACACCTCCCACTTTTTTTGAACTTTAGGTATGGCTGTATTTCTGTGACAAAAACAACCACACTGAGTTGTGATCAGAGAATGTCTGTCATGAGTTTAGCGGTCAGCTCAGCTTTAAATTTCAACAAAGCATATATGGATTTTAAAATATCACATTTAAGACTGAAGAGCATTTACAGCAAGAGTAAAACAAAGAAAGTTTAGCAAAAAAATACTTCTTCTTATAGAGTTGAATGTTCTGTAGAAAGAAAATAGCTTTTTTTTTTACTATAAAAATTTTTAGGAACTACTTTTTCTACACTAGCAAGACTGAATGGACTGTGATGCCAAATGTCAGTACTCAATACACATGATCTGAACCAACTTTACTTCCTGTGCATTACAGGAAATCCCAGACCAGAGTCCAGATGTAAGGTGAAGTCTTTGGGAGCTGCTGCATAATAAAATTAATAATAAAATCCTTGTAAACATAAGACACCAGTAAATTTTAACAAAATAAAACACCGTAATCCATATCTGAGTACATACTTAAGTTTCTCTAATTTATCCATTCTAGTTGTTTATCATAGGCAATAACGTATCTTTTTTGGACTGCTTTTCCAGAGAGTTGCAAGACTTGCTCTATGCCCCAATTTGCTGTAACCTTACTAAATTACACTCTCTAAATCCCACACCTCCAAAGTTACATTATCAAGTGGAGATAGCCCTCCTACCCCAAAAACTCTGCCCAGGCTCCCCTCACAGAATCATCAGTAACGTACCAAGCTCAGTTTCAATTCAAGTTTCTTCTGTTTTGTTATAGTCCCAATCCCTCAATGATCCAGTGAACTGGCAGCAGAAATAAACTAGTGGCCAACGTTGACTCTAGAATGACCACTGAGGTGAATTCAATACTCTGTCCTGAGCTGTCAATCCCATTTATGAAGCCTCAGGGGTGAGAGAAGGGGAAATAAGACCCTGAGGACTTCAGCTATTTGTACTGGGGAAAGGTCTTTCTATACGCCAAACCTCTCATGAAATGAAACTGAAACAGTTTAACTGTGCTTCTTAACCATCTGCATTTTTTACTAGCAGCAGTACTCTTGCCCCTTTTTTTGCCACCACCTTCAACAATATTCTGCCATGCAAACACTAAACACATGCTCTACTGGTTACTGATATGGGATTCCTGGGATGACTTGCAGCTCTTTGCCCTTCCATCTGTCTGTAAGAGAGACCCCCTGACCCCAACGGCCATCTAGTGAAAGTAAGACGCTCCACTCCTCTTGCCCATCATGCCGCAGTCACCCCCAAACTGAAGCACTTTTGCCTCAAAACACAACACAGGCCTTTTCCCCTGTATTAAGATAGGGAAGAGACAATGTTTTATTTTAGATACTACTATATCATGACTTCTCTACACACTGGATACCACAGTGGTTCAAATCTTTAGCACAAATCTTTTTCCTCTAGCATTTCTACCAGGTTAGCGACATCTCCTCCTTTCCCTCCATGTACATGTTCCTGTCTCTGTCAGCAGATAAACTCTTCTCTTCTCCAGCATCCCACCAGGTTCATTATAGACGCCGGAGCCCTTTCTCCCACCACACACCGCTCAGGCCAG